>NC_053028.1:631212038-631358548 GCF_003073215.2 Triticum urartu | reverse complement strand
ACACTTGATGTTTTTCTTGATTTCTACCTTTGTCAATTTTAGCATCACGAAGAGCTTGGGAATTGTAACCGTTATCCCTTGCATATTATAGTTCATCACGAAGTTCCACTAACTTGGTGATGGTGACTAGAGAATTCTGTCAATCACTATCTTATCTGGAAGATTAACTCCCACTTGATTCAATTGACTGTAGTACTCAGACAATCTGAGCACATGCTCACTAGTTGAGCGATTCTCCTCCATCTTTTAGCTATAGAACTTGTTGGAGACTTCATATCTCTCAACTCGGGTATTTGCTTGAAATATTAACTTCAACTCCTGGAACATCTCATATGGTCCATGATGTTCAAAACATCTTTGAAGTCCCGATTCTAAGACGTTAAGCATGGTGCACTAAACTATCAAGTAGTCATCATATTGAGCTAGCCAAACATTCATAATGTCTGCATCTGCTCTTGCAATAGGTCCGTCACCTAGCGGTGCATCAAGGACATAATTCTTCTATGCAGCAATGAGGATAAACCTCAGATCACGGATCCAATCCGCATCATTGCTACTAACATCTTTCAACACAATTTTCTCTAGGAACATATCAAAATGAACATATGAAAACAACGCGAGCTATTGATCTACAACATAGATATGCTAATACTACCAAGACTAAGTTCATGATAAATTAAAGTTCAATTAATCATATTACTAAAGAACTCCCACTTAGATAGACATCCCTCTAATCCTCTAAGTAATTACGTGATCCAAATCAACTAAACCATGTCCGATCATCACGTGAGATGGAGTAGTTTCATTGGTGAACATCGCTATGTTGATCATATCTACTATATGATTCACGCTCGACCTTTCGGTCTCCGTGTTCCGAGGCCATATCTGTATATGCTTGGCTCGTCAAGTATAACCTGAGCATTCTGCGTGTGCAACTGTTTTGCACCCGTTGTATTTGAACGTAGAGCCTATCACACCCGATCATCACGTGGTGTCTCAGCACGAAGAACTTTCGCAACGGTGCATACTCAGGGAGAACACATCTTGATAATTAGTGAGAGATCATCTTAAAATGCTACCGTCAATCAAAGTAAGATAAGATGCATAAAAGATAAACATCACATGCAATCAATATAAGTGATATGATATGGCCATCATCATCTTGTGCTTGTGATCTCCATCTTCGAAGCACCGTCGTGATCACCATCGTCACCGGCGCGACACCTAGATCACCATCGTAGCATCGTTGTCGTCTCGCCAATTTTATGCTTCCATGACTATCGCTACCGTTTAGTGATAAAGTAAAGCATTACAGCGCAATTGCATTGCATACAATAAAGCAACAACCATATGGCTCCTGCCAGTTGCCGATAACTTGGTTACAAAACATGATCATCTCATACAATAAAATTTAGCACCATGTCTTGACCATATCACATCACAACATGCCCTGCAAAAACAAGTTAGACGTCCTCTACTTTGTTGTTGCAAGTTTTACGTGGCTGCTACGGGCTTAAGCAAGAACCAATCTTACCCACGCATCAAAACCACAACGATAGTTTGTCAAGTTGGTGCTGTTTTAACCTTCGCAAGGACCGGGCGTAGCCACACTCGGTTCAACTAAAGTTGGAGAAACTGTCACCCGCTAGCCACCTTTGTGCAAAGCACGTCGGGAGAACCGGTCTCGCGTAAGCGTATGCGTAATGTCGGTCCGGGCCGCTTCGTCCAACAATACCGCCGAACCAAAGTATGACATGCTGGTAAGCAGTATGACTTATATCGCCCACAACTCACTTGTGTTCTACTCGTGCATATAACATCAACACATAAAACCTAGGCTCGGATGCCACTATTGGGGAACGTAGTAATTTCAAAAAATTTCCTACGCACACGCAAGATCATGGTGATGCATAGCAACGAGAGGGGAGAGTGTGATCTACGTACCCTTGTAGACCGACAGCGGAAGCGTTAGCACAACGCGGTTGATGTAGTCGTACGTCTTCACGGCCCGACCGATCAAGCACCGAAACTACGGCACCTCCGAGTTCTAGCACACGTTCAGCTCGATGACGATCCCCGGACTCCGATCCAGCAAAGTGTCGGGGAATAGTTTCGTCAGCACGACGGTGTGGTGACGATCTTGATGTACCACCGTCGCAGGGCTTCGCCTAAGCACCGCTACAATATTATCGAGGATTATGGTGGAAGGGGGCACCGCACACGGCTAAGAATATGATCACGTGGATCAACTTGTGTGTCTAGGGGTGCCCCCTGCCCCCGTATATAAAGGAGCAGGGAAAGGTGCGGCCGGCCAGGTGGAGGGCGCGCCAGGAGGAGTCCTACTCCCACCGGGAGTAGGATTCCCCCCTTTCCTAGTTGGAATAGGATTCGGGAGGGGGAAAGAGGAGAGAGAGAAGGAAGGGGGGCGCCGCCCCCCTCTCCTTGTCCTATTCGGACTAGGGGGGGAGGGGCGCGCGGCCCAGCCCTGGCCACCTCTCCTCTCTTCCACTAAAGCCCACTAAGGCCCATATACCTCCCGGGGGGTTCCGGTAACCTCCCGGTACTCCGGTAAAATCCCGATTTCACCCGGAACACTTCCGATATCCAAATATAGGCTTCCAATATATCAATCTTTATGTCTCGACCATTTCGAGACTCCTCGTCATGTCCGTGATCACATCCGGGACTCCGAACAAACTTCGGTACATCAAAATGCATAAACTCATAATATAACTGTCATCAAAACCTTAATCGTGCGGACCCTACGGGTTCGAGAACAATGTAGACATGACCGAGACACGTCTCCAGTCAATAACCAATAGCGGAACCTGGATGCTCATATTGGCTCCCACATATTCTACGAAGATCTTTATCGGTCAGACCGCATAACAATATACGTTGTTCCCTTTGTCATCGGTATGTTACTTGCCCGAGATTCGATCGTCGGTATCTTAATACCTAGTTCAATCTCGTTACCGGCAAGTCTCTTTACTCGTTCCGTAATACATCATCTCACAACTAACTCATTAGTTGCAATGCTTGCAAGGCTTATGTGATGTGCATTAACGAGAGGGCCCAGAGATACCTCTCCGACAATCGGAGTGACAAATCCTAATCTCGAAATACGCCAACCCAACATGTACCTTTGGAGGCACCTGTAGAGCTCCTTTATAATCACCCAGTTACGTTGTGACGTTTGGTAGCACACAAAGTGTTCCTCCGGCAAACAGGAGTTGCATAATCTCATAGTCATAGGAACATGTATAAGTCATGAAGAAAGCAATAGCAACATACTAAACGATCGGGTGCTAAGCTAATGGAATAGGTCATGTCAATCACATCATTCTCCTAATGATGTGATCCCGTTAATCAAATAATAACTCTTTTGTTTATGGTTAGGAAACATAACCATCTTCGATTAACGAGCTAGTCAAGTAGAGGCATACTAGTGACACTCTGTTTGTCTATGTATTCACACATGTATTTATGTTTCCGGTTAATACAATTCTAGCATGAATAATAAACATTTATCATGATATAAGGAAATAAATAATAACTTTATTATTGCCTCAAGGGCATATTTCCTTCAGATCGTCGTTACGATCCTTGCCCCGAGGGCACTCCAGCGCCACCGGGAGAGAGGGGGGGGAGAGCCCACTCCGTCTTTTTCTTCCTTGGCCTCCTCCCTAGATGGGAGGAGGGTTTCTCCTTTGGTCCATGGCCTCCATGGCGGCGGAGGGGCAGGAGCCCCTCCGAGATTGGATCTATCCCTCTGTCCTCTTCTGTTTCGCGTTCCCCAGATCTGGCTGAAAACCGTTTCTTATATTGTCGGAGATCCGTAACTCCGATTGCGCTGAGATTTTAACATATTTTTTTTCTGGATATAAGCTTCCTTGCGCCCAAAGTCCAGCTCCAACTGATGTTCGAGGAGGGCACAACCCACCACCACGTGCCTAGGCTTCCTGGCACGCCCAGGTGTCTTGTGGTGGCCGTGGGCCCCCGTTTGCATTGATTCCACCTCCCAAAAATCACAACTATTCCAAAATAATTCTACGTAAAAAATTTATCGCGTTTGGACTTCGTTTGATATGGATGATCTGTGAAACAAAAAACATGCAACAAACAGGAACTGGCACTGGGCGCTGGATCAATAGGTTAGTCCAATAAATCATATAAATTGTTGCCAAAAGTATGTGAAAGTTGTATAATATTGGCATGAAACAATAAAAAATTATAGATACGACGGAGACGTATCAACATCCCCAAGCTTAATTCCTGCTCGTCCTCGAGTAGGTAAATGATAAAAAAGATATTTTGATGTGGAATGCTACCTAGCATAATTTTGATCATATATCTAATCATGGCATGAATATTAAGACACGAATGATTCAAAGCAATAGTCTATAATTTGACATAAAGACATCAATACTCAGGCATCCCAACAAAAATGGTGTCTTTCAAAATATCAATGCTAAAGAAAGTTATCCCTACAAAATCATATAGTCTTGTCATGCTCTATCTTCTTAACACAAAGTATTTATCATGAACTACCCCGGTGTCAGCCAAGCAATTGGTTCATACTTTTTAACGCGCTTCAACATTTTCAACTCTCACGCAATACATGAGCGCAATCCACGGATATAACACTATGGGTGAAATAGAGTATGACGATAGGGGTAAATATTGAGAATACAAAAATGGTAAGAAAGTCTTACATCGACGCGGCTAACCAACGGGCTATGGAGATGCCCATCAATTGATATCAATGCGAGGAGTAGGGATTGCCATGCAACAAATGCACTAAGAGCTATAAGTGTATGAAAGCTTAATATGAAAAATAGGTGGGTGTGCATCTAATCCTATAATGAAAATTCCCGCTAGTATATGAAAGTGACAGCATAGGAGACTCTCTATATGAAAACCATGGTGCTAATTTGAAGCACAAGTGTGGTATTTGCATGCCCCTTCTCTCTTTTCTCTCACTTTTTTTTTCTTTTTTTTCTTTTCTTTCTTTTTCTTGGGCTCTTTTGGGCCTCACTTTTTTCATTTTTTCTTTTCTTTTTTTATTTGTCCGGAGCCTCGTCCCGACTTGTGGGGGAATCATAGTCTCCATCATCCTTTTCTCAGTGGGACGTGCTCTAATAATGAATAATGATGATCATCACAATTCTATTTACTTGTAACTCAAAAGAAATAAAAATTACTCGATACCTAGAACAAAATATGACTCTATATGAATGCCTCCGGCAGTGTACCAGGATGTGCAATGATCTAGCGTAGAAGAGATATCAAAAAACGAACAAGCCACGGAAATATCATGCTAGTTATCTTACGATCATGCAAAGCAATATGGCAATTAATACTCAAGTCATCAAAACAGAAGCGGTGAAAGTTACATGGCAATATATCTCGGAATGGCTATGGAAAGGCCATAATAGGTAGGTATGATGGCTGTTTTGAGGAAGATATAATAAGGCTTATGTGTGATAGAGTGTATCGTATCACGGGGTATGGATGCACCGGCGAAGTTTGCACCGACTCTCGAGGTGAGAAAGGGCAATGCATGCTACCTCTTGAGCATGCATTGGTTTTTCCTTGAAGAGGAAAGGGTGATGCAGCAAAGTAGCGTAAGCATTTCCCTCCGTTTTGAGAACCAAGGTGTCAATCCAGTAGGAGACTACACGCAAATCGCCTAGTACCTGCACAAACAAATAAGGACCTTGCAACCAACACGATAAAGGGGTTGTCAATCCCTTCAAGACCACTTGCAAAAGTGAGATCTGATAAAGATAGTAAGATAAATATTTTTGGTATTTTTGTAATATAAATTGGAAAATAAAGATTGCAAAATAAATAGTAAACTAGAATTGTAGATTGGAAACTGATACGTCCATTTTGCATCATGCTTTTATATCGATATTTATTGCATTATGGGCTGTTATTACACATTATGTCATAATACTTATGCCTATTCTCTCTTATTTTATAAGGTTTACATGAAGAGGGAGAATGCCGGCAGCTGGGATTCTGGGCTGGAAAAGGAGCAAATATTAGAGACCTATTCTGCATAGCTCCAAAAGTCCTGAAAATTCACGGAAGACGTTTTCAAAATATATAAAAAATACTCAGCGAAAGAGATTCACCAGGGGGCCTATAACACCCCCGGTTGTTGAGGCATATCTCTCTCGATGTGGTTTTGGTGATTGATGACAACATGTTTGCGGACTAATTGTGTGCTTTGAGTATTTCAGAGATTCATCCTTGGCACGGGACGATTTCTTCCCCTCGGAGTGTCATTCAAGACGGTGTAGCTCTATTGTTTCTCTTTCGGTGGACTAGTTGCATAGAGGGCACCGTACTATCAAGAGGGGGTCCGCTGGGGTATTGCTTGGGTGGAATCAAAACATACACATCCGCTTCTCACCCTCAGAGCTCTTCCGCTTCGATGGAGAGATCTCTTCTCTCTTGTGTCTTGTCTGGGTCCCAGCGGTAGTACCGTGCAACCCAGCGGTAGTACCGCTGAGGGGTCACAAGCGTCAGTACCGCTCCGCAGCGGTAGTACCGCTGGTGATTCCGCAGCTGTACTACCGCTGGCCTGCCTGGCACTACCGCCTCAACCTCAGCTTCGACGGAGAGATCTTCTCTTTCTTGTTTGGGTCCCAGCGGTAGTACCGCTGAGGGGTCATAAGCGGCAGTACCGCTCCGCAGCGATAGTACCGCCGGTGACTCCGCAGCTGTACTACCACTGGCCTGTCTGGCTCCTACCTCCTCGACTTGAGGGCTCTTTTTATCGTGTCGGGTTTTGCGGCACTAGTTGCGGCAGTAGAGGCGGTAGTACCGTTTCGCAGCGGTAGTACCGCCCTTACCACCGTGGTAGTACCGCTCTGGGTCCAGGTCCCTGCCGCTCTCCTCTGCGCCGTAGTACCGCTAGCTGGAACGGCAGTACCGCTGGCTCAGCGGTAGTACCGCCCCCCTTAGCGGTACTACCGCCCTCTGTGGGGCTGGTTGGTGGGGCAACGGTTGGATTGTTGCCCCCACTATAAAAGGGGGTCCCCTTCTTCCCCGTTGACCTACCTCTTCCCACTCAAGCTCCATTAATGCTCCAAGCTCCATTTTCGCCCGATCTCTCTCTCTAGCTAATCAAACTTGTTGATTTGCTCGGGAGTGGTTGAGAAGGCCCCGATCTACACTTCCACCAAGAGATTTTCGATTCCCCCACCTATCCCTAGCGGATCTTGTTACTCTTGGGTGTTTGAGCACCCTAGACGGTTGAGGTCACCACGGAGCCATAGTCCATTGTGGTGAAGCTTCATGGTATTGTTGGGAGCCTCCGATTAAGTTGTGGAGATTGCCCCAACCTTGTTTGTAAAGGTCCGGTCGCCGCCTTCAAGGGCACCAATAGTGGAATCACGGCATCTCGCATTGTGTGAGGGCATGAGGAGAATACGGTGGCCCTAGTGGCTTCTTGGGGAGCATTGTGCCTCCACACCGCTCTAACGGAGACATACTTCCCCTCAAAAGGAAGGAACTTCGGTAACACATCCTCGTCTTCACCGGATCCACTCTTGGTTATTTCTTACCTTTGCTTGTGCAAGCTCTTTAGTGCTACTTCTCTTGCTTGCTTGTTTGTTTGTTGTTATTGCATCATATAGGTTGCTCACCTAGTTTCACATCTAGACAACCTACTTTGATGCAAAGTTTAATTTGGTAAAGAAAAGTTAAAAATTGTTAGTTGCCTATTCACCCCCTCTCTAGTCAACCATATTGATCCTTTCAATTGGTATCAGAGCCTTGTCTCTTTATTAAGGACTTTACCGTCCGAAGAGTATGGTTGATACTGTAGACGGTGTGGAGGAACACTCCGGTGTGAATCCGATCTCGTCTACGGGCGATGGGGGAACCTCGGTCTCTCGTGAGGAGTTCAATGTGGCCTTGGAGACATTGAAAACCTCAATGACGACCGAGGTTGAAAGCATGTTTACTAAATACCTTGAAGGGCTTAAACTATCCACCGCACCGTTGAAAGTGGGTAATCCCACCGACAAGGTGACGTATGCTACCTCCGATAAGGGGGAAGCTAGTAGCGAAAAGGCTCCTTCTTCTAGTGGTAAGACTGGCACCGGCATCTTTGCTCATGTGGAACCACCACTTGTTTATGGTGGACCGGTTCCTTCCACTCATTTGAATCACGCCGGTCCTCCCCCTAAGATTGTGAAAAATGAGGACTTTGATTCTTGGGTTTACCGCTTTAAACGTCATTTAAATCATGTGAACACTAATCTTTGGAGAATCATTGAAGAAGGTTTCTATCCGCATGATCCAAGCAACTTCACTCCTCGAGAAGCTGCGGATAATCAATTCAATGAGAATGCCCTCTTCATCATTCAAGATGCAATTCCACCCGAAGATCTACCTCATCTTCGGCCCTTCACCTTGGCCAAAGACGCATGGCTTTGTGTTGTCTCACTCTACTGGGGAAGCGCAAGCATTCAACGCTCCAACTATGAAGTGGTGCAAGATGATGCTGATGAGTTTGCAATGAAAGAAGATGAAGAACCTCATGAGCTTTATCGGAGAGTAATCAAACTCGCGGTCTCACTCCGAGATCACGGGAGCAAGTACACGGATGACAATTGGATCAAGCGCAAATTCCTCAAGGCAATGATGCCCTACCACAAGGCCATGTCCTCCGTCATTCGTCAAAGGCCGGACTTCCACACTTTGACCTCAAGCGAAGTGTTGGATGAGTTTGTGGCCATGAACATTTTGGACAAGACCGCCGACAATGCGGTGCTTCGTTCTCAAAGGGCAAAGAAGCCCAACCTTGCATTGAAGGCCAAGCTCTGCGTTGAAGAAGAAGAAGAGGAAGAAGAGGAGAGCAATCCCGAAGATACAAAGTATGCATACCATGAACACATGGCACTTGCTTCAAGGCAATTTTGGAGCAAGAAAAACTCAAGGCCAAACTTTAATAAAACAACTCAAGTGGCCCGAAGAGCAAGCAACGTGTAAGGACTTGCTACAATTGTGGCAATGTGAGTCATTTTGTTGCGGAGTGCCCATATGAGAAGAGGGAAGACAATGGTGGCAAGCTCATCTGAAAGGACAAGGCCAAGTCATTCCCCAACAAGAGCAACTTCACCAAGAAGACTCCCCCAAGGCATTGGTGGTACAAGAAGAGTATAATGAGGATGATGACGATGATGAAGATGGTGAGTCGGTTGCCATGGCCTCTGTTGCCATTGCGACGACTCCACGGGTGTCACTCTTCGACTCACCCAATGAGAGCATCACCGCCAAGTGCCTCATGGCTAAAGCCACCAACAAGGTAACCTCCAACATCAAAACTACCATCATTAATCATCCTTCTTCGACGGATAGCATTGATGAACATGAGGGAGCTAATGTGGAGGTGAATGAGTTTGATGCCTTTATGGGCAAACTTAAGGGTAAATCCAAGAAGCACTTTGTTGCTCTCTTGGAACAACTTGGTGAATCCAATGACATGACCGAGGCTCACGAAGATACCATCTCTAAGATGGAAGGGCATAGTCGTGACTATGCCGATGATATCTCGGATCTTTCCAATGCTCTTGAGGAAGAGTGTGGTCTTTGTTTGGCTCTTGAGGAGTCACACAACGTTGATCATGCTAAGTCAAAGAAAGATTGTGATCATGCTCTCATTGTGTCTCGTGTGCTAAAATCCGAGAAGGCCGAACTTGAGGTTGATCTTGCTAGACTCAAAGAGGAGTTTGATCTACTTGACAAGGTTCACAAGGTCTTGAAGGGTGCTCATGCTAGCCTCAAAGAGTCTCATGATCAACTTCAAGTAAAGCTAACCAAGGAAAAAGCCACTTTTCCTCGTATGATGTTAATTGATAACGCAAATGCTACTAACCCATGTTGTGAGCATGTGCATCTTGTTGAGGAGAACGCTAAGCTAAAGGTGCAACTTGAGAAAGGTCTTGCGTCTTGCATACAAGGCAAGAAGACCCTCAACGACCTCTTGACCAACCAAAAGGGAGTTGTGGCCAAGGAAGGGATTGGGTACATGCCCGAGTCCAGGAACAAGAAGAAGAATGACAAGACCAAACGACCTCCTCCTCTCATGCAAACCTTTGTGAAGGAGGAAGAGAGTGCTTCCAAGGAGAAGAAGAACAATGCGAAGGGTGGCTGTGTCAAAAAGGGAAATGCCACTCCTCCCATCAAAGCTGGCGACTTTAATCCTTCTTATGTGTTATGTCGGGCTAGTGATGGGCATGTATATGCCAAATTTGTTGGTTCCCCTCATGAGTACATTGAATGGTCTATTTGGGTTCCAAAGACCCTTGTTACTAACATCAAAGGACCCATTACAAAATGGGTACCTAAAACCAAGCATTGATCTCTTGTAGGTGTTTGCTTCCGGTGGGGGATCATGGTTGCTCGATAGCGGAGCCACAAATCATATGAGCGGAATCAAGGACTTGGTGGTGGATGTGCACACGATTCCATCTATGCCCACCAATGTCGAGTGGGGTGACTCCTCATCTTCTAAGGTGTTGGGACTTGGCAAGGTAGTCATTTCTCATGATCTCACGATCAAGAAGGTCATGCTTGTTGAGTCCCTTGCATACAATTTACTTTCATTTCGTCAACTTGCAATCATGGGCTTTGCCACCTTCTTCGACATCGATACCGTGGCCCTCTTGTGGAGCAAGACTCTTAAAGTAGCCTTTGTTGGGCATGTCGAGAACGGTCTATATGTGATTAACTTTTCAGAGCGACCCACTAAGACCGCAACATGCCTAATGGCTAAAGTTGATGTGGGATGGCTTTGGCATCGCCGTTTAGCCCATGTCAATATGAGATCTTTGCAAAGTCTTCTCAAGGGGGACCATGTCCGTGGACTAACGAATGTTAGTTTTGCTAAAGATCGTGCTTGCAGTGCTTGTATCGAAGGAAAGCTACATGAGAAGGCTCACCCTCCCACGACTATCATTTACTTAAAGAGGCCTTTGGAGCTCCTTCACTTGGATCTCTTTGGGCCTCCATCCTTCGATAGTCTTGGGGGTAGGAAGTATTGCTTGGTGATTGTGGATGACTACTCAAGATACACTTGGGTGTACTTCTTCAAGAGGAAGAGTGAGACCCAACAAACCGTCATTGACTTTGCAAATGAAGCACAACGTCAACACAATGCAAAGATCTTGACAATAAGAAGTGACAACGGCACCGAGTTCAAGAACTACACCTTGGATGAGTTTCTTAGTGATGAGGGGATCAAGCATCAATATTCCGCACCTTACACCCCTCAACAAAACGGTGTTGCGGAGAGGAAGAACCGGACGTTGATGGATGCGGCAAGGACCATGATGGCGGAGTTCAAGTCTCCATACAACTTTTGGGCCGAAGCCATCAACACCGCGTGTCATGCATCCAATCGGCTCTACCTCCGCAAGGGCTTGAACAAGACTCCATATGAGATACTCACCGGTAACAAGCCCAACCTCAAGTACTTTCGGGTGTTCGGGTGTAAGTGTTTCATTCTCAAGAAAGGTGTTCGGTTGTCTAAATTTGAAGCTAGAGCTTATGAGGGCATATTTGTTGGTTATGCTACAAACTCTCATGCTTACCGTGTCCTCAATAAATCTACAGGACTTATTGAGGAGACGTGTAACGTGGAGTTTGATGAAAATAACGGCTCCCAAGTGGAGCAAAGTGGCACTTGTGTTGTAGGTGATGAAATTCCTCCTCAAGCCATAAGAAGAATGGGTGTTGGCTTTATCCTACCCATTGAGGAACCCCTTGTGGCCGAAGGAGAAGGACAATGCTCCACTCAAGTGGAGCCATCACCAACCCAAGGCCCACACGCTTCCGAAGAACAACATGAAGGCCCTCATCCTCAAGAACAAGACCAAGGGCAAGATCATGCTCAAGACGGTGTTGACACATCAAGTGATGCCCAAGGTCAAGTTCTCTCCTCCGAGCAAGTTCAAGAACAAGAACAAGCTCAAGACGACACTCAAGATGACCAAGTGACCACTTCTCGTCTCACCCCCGAGGAGGAATTGGAGCGTCGTGCCGCCAAGGTTGCTTCCAAGCTCTCCACCAAGGATCATCTCATGACGAATGTGCTTGGAAGCTTAAGAAAGGGGGTAAGCACCCGTAGACAATTAGCAAACTATTGTGAGCATCACGCATTTGTCTCTTGTGTCGAGCCCCACAAGGTCTATGAGGCGCTCGAAGATCCGGATTGTCTCAATGCCATGCATGAAGAACTCAACAACTTCGAGCGCAACAAAGTGTGGAGACTGGTGCCACGACCGACGGGGAACCACAATGTCATTGGAACCAAGTGGATATTTAAGAACAAGCAAGATGCCCATGGGATTATCATTCGCAACAAGGCTCGTTTGGTAGCACAAGGCTACTCCCAAGTCGAGGGTATCGACTACGGTGAAACCTTTGCTCCCGTTGCTCGTCTTGAATCCATTCGCATGTTGATTGCATATGCTTCTCATCATAACTTTAAGTTACAACAAATGGATGTGAAGAGTGCTTTTCTTAATGGTCCTATTAATGAATTGGTTTATGTCAAGAAACCCCCCGGGTTCGAGGATCCCTACTTTCCCGATCATGTGTATCAACTCGATAAGGCACTCTATGGCCTTAAAGAAGCCCCACGTGCGTGGTATGACCACCTTACCGAGTTGTTACAAGACCGTGGTTTCGAAGTTGGGCTAATCGACCCCACTCTTTTTACTAAGAAGGTCAAAGGGGAGTTGTTTGTGTGCCAATTATATGTTGATGATATTATCTTTGGTTCCCCTAACAAAGCTTTCAATGAGGAATTTGCCGCTCTCATGACCTCAAAGTTCGAGATGTCTTCCATGGGAGAGTTGAAGTTCTTTCTAGGGTTCGAAGTGAAGCAAATAAGAGAAGGAACCTTCATCAACCAAGCCAAATACACTCAAGACATGCTCAAGAGATTCAAGCTAAGTGATGTCAAGCCGGCTACCACTCCAATGCCTACCAAGTGCCAACTTGACATTGATCACAATGGTAAAGCGGTGGGTCAAAAGGTATATCGCTCCATGATTGGATCCTTGCTTTACCTTTGTGAATCTAGACCGGATATCATGTTGAGTGTGGGAATTTGTGCATGGTTTCAAGCCGCACCTAAGGAAAGTCACTATGTGGCGGTCAAACGAATCTTTCGATATTTGGCTCATACCCCAAACTTTGGCTTATGGTACCCCAGAGGATCAAACTTCAAGCTTGTAGGGTATTCGGATTCCGATTGGGCGGGAGACAAAGTGGATAGGAAGTCCACTTCCGTAGGGTGCCAATTCCTTGGTTGCTCTTTGGTAAGTTGGTCTTCCACAAAGAAAAGTTGTGTGTCTCTCTCGTCCACCGAAGCAGAGTATGTAGCGGCCGGTAGTTGTTGTGCACAACTCCTATGGATGAGGCAAACTTTAAAGGATTACGGTGTCATTTGTGACAAAGTGCCTCTTTGGTGTGACAATGAAAGTGCCATCAAGATCTCTCTCAACCCGGTGCAACACTTCAAGACGAAGCATATTGAGATTCGGTATCACTTCATCCGGGATCACATTAGGTGAGGAGAGATCGAGCTCAACTATGTCAACACTCATGATAACCTTGCAGATATTTTCACGAAGCCCTTGGATGAAGCAAGATTTCGCGAGTTAAGGCATGAGCTAAATATCATTGATTCGAGCAATGTGACTTGAACCCTTGCACACCCCACCACACTCAGTTTGTTGTCTAGTTTAGATGTAGGCATGGACATAGGGGGAGTGTTGTTCTCTCAATGAACTCTCCCTCCCCCATTATGCATAAATTGATCAAGTCTTTCACATTAGCCATTGTTGATGGTACTTGTGCTTCAAAGACGAGCTTTGGTCATGGGACCAAGGTTAAAATCTTCACGACGCCATACCTCTTGACTCAAACATAGGTGGCCTCGGCCACCGCCCTCTCTTGAAGAGGTGTGTCTTGGCCTCTTGCTGGTGTGTTCTCTCTTCTTCTTGCCTTTTGTTCTTTTTTTTCGAGCTAAGCCATGTGGTTTAGTTGTCGTGGCGTGCTGGGCGGTACTACCACTGGTGGTGCGCGGTACTACCGCTGCGGGACGGGACCAGGGGGTTATATCGGGGCAGGGGGAGGTTTCTTCTTCCCCATACCCATTCGCTTCGCCCCCTCGTTCCTCTTCCTCTCTCCAGCCATGCATCGCCACGGGAGGGCTCCAGCGGATCTTCGTCTCCGGGGCGTCCCTCCTCATTTCCTTCGGTGGAGTCGATCCCCACCTCGTTCTCTTGCCATGGATGCCGGTATTGCCCCCGTTCCTTCTCTCCTTTTGTCTCGTTTTCAGATCTTGCTTCTTAGGGGCAATGGTGGTTGCATCTCTAGATTTTTGGCTAAATCTAGGCTTGAGTAGGTTGGAGAAGGCAACTAGACTATCTAGATTAGAGTTTGGTAGGAATATTTTTGAATTTGGCAGGCCGGTAGTGCCGGATCTGACCACGGTAGTAGGGAACTGCTGTCTCCCCGCCTCGAGCGGTACTACCGCTCTCGCTGGAGCGGTACTACCACTTGACCTCGAGCGGTACTACCGCTCTCTTTGGAGTGGTACTACCGCTTGGGCGGTACTGCCACGGGCATGTCACGGTACTACCGCTGCCTGCCAAGTTCCATCATGTTCCTGCCATACCTTGATCCTTTTGTTGTGTTTGTTGGCTTATGCTCGTTCTTTCTGGTTGTTTTGCGTGTTCATGTGTTTGGTTCCAGGTGATGAACATCCTGAGCATCAAGCTCGCTGTGTCAACCCCGGGCGTGCAACGTCAAAGCGCTACCGCACCTCTGAGCCAGCAGGTGGTTCCTCTAGCACTCAACCGCCACCAGCAGGCGCATCCGCAAGTGCACCTCCACCACCTCAGCAGTCGAAGAGACCTGCCAACAAGCCAAAGGGAAAGACTGTGACTGAGATGACTGCCAAGGAGTTTTGGGAAAAGCGTCACCGCAACCCCTATGAGGCGGACCAAGATCCCACTTTGGTCAACCGCCCGTTCTGGAACCGCTTTCAGTTTGCCATCTATTTTGATGTGATCAAGGCCAAGAAGAATCTCTATGTTGATGTTCGCTCCATCGACACTGATGCCATGGAAAAGGACCCTGAGTACTTTGGCGAAGCCCTTCAGATGTGTAATCAGCTAAACATTCTCAGGATTATGCAGTTCAACAAGGATTTCGATGCAGATTTGGTGGCTCAATTCTTTGCTACAGTTCATCTTGGAACTGATGCCGACAGGACCCTGACTTGGATGACCAATGGCAAGTTGCTTTCCGTCAAGTGGAAGGCCTTCATGGAGTTACTTGATGTGGAAGATCGCGGGCTTGAGACTCTAGTAGGCTTCCGCCCTCACCGCAATACTACATCCACTCACAAGCAAGCCCTTTGGCCCTACTGCACTGTGAAGGTTCACCCAGTGACTAAGAAGGAAACCTATGAGCTGTCTACGTATCTGGACATTCTTCATCGTGTCTTCCGTGAGACTCTCTTCCCTCGCATCGGGAATCTGGATATGGTCCACTCCTATCTCGTGGACATGCTTCTTTTCTGCCAGCATGAGAAGGAAGCAAACACTGGAGAGAGCCTGGACATTTCTCATGTTATGTGGTCTGAACTTCTCTCTACCGTGTCTGAGCGCAAGTGCCCGATATATGGTCCATTCATCATGAGGCTCATTGAGAAGGCCTGGGCACATGTCTATCCCAGAGTGATGCTGGAAACTGGAGACTTGGTTTCTCATGAGATCAAGCGTCTGAGGAAGAAGGACAATTGGGGCACCCCAGCGCCTAAACCCGGGGGTCCGTCTACTGCTGTTGCTGCCATGGAGACTGAGGGTGGGGCTTCCACTGATGATCACGAGGAGGACTTTGGGCCCTCTAGTGCAGAACCTTCTTGGGCAAAGAAGCTCAAACACAAGATGAAGAAGCTTTTCTGCATGGAGTCTCATGGTCAGTACATGACTCATGTGGCGGAGAAGCAGGCCAGGGCGCGCCACAAGGAGATCATGCGTCACCTGGGTGCGACCGTTGCCAGCGGTTCTGAGGGACAGGTCACTGAAGAGGAGGAATGGATTCACCAGCATTGCCCTTGGACTGATTCAGACGCCGAGCAGTTTCTGACCAACGACAGAGATGCAGACGATCACGCTGAGATGTGATGTTCGAGATCCTCAGCTTGCCATCACCTAGAGTCGTAGCGTCGCTCTTTGCCCTTTTGGTGTCTCCGATGCTAAAGGGGGAGAGAGTTTAGGGATTTGTGTTGTTGCCTGCGAGTGTGTCTTTGTGTCTTGTGTTGTCTCGCGTGTTCTCTCGTTGTCTTTATTTGGTTTGGTTTGGTGCCTGTGAGACCTAAGTTCTAGACATATGGTGTGAGACATATGCTCCCTATCGCTACCTTATTACTTATGTCTATTTAGTACTGTAGTATCTTATGAGTTGCATGCTTGTCCTATTTATACCCTACTCTCATTTATCTTGTGCTTAGAATTTGTTGGACTATAAAATATAGGGGGAGTGTTGATCCAGATGTGTGTGTCTTGCATTCCAAAGGCTCCACTAACTAGGTGCACACATTCAGGGGGAGCCCGTCTATATTTTGTAGTTCTAAGTATTCTTACTTTTATATCTTTTCCTTGTGCAAATCCCTAGTTGTCATCAATCCACCAAAAAGGGGGAGATTGTTGAGGCATATCTCTCTCGATGTGGTTTTGGTGATTGATGACAACATGTTTGCGGACTAATCATGTGCTTTGAGTATTTCAGAGATTCATCCTTGGCACGAGACGATTTCTTCCCCTCGGAGTGTCATTCAAGACGGTGTAGCTCTTTCGTTTCTCTTTTGGTGGACTAGTTGCGTAGAGGGCACCGTACTATCAAGAGGGGGTCCGCTGGGGTATTGCTTGGGTGGAATCAACACGTACACATCCGCTTCTCACCCTCAGAGCTCTTCCGCTTCGATGGAGAGATCTCTTCTCTCTTGTGGCTTGTCTGGGTCCCAACGGTAGTACCGTGCAACCCAACGGTAGTACCGCTGAGGGGTCACAAGCGGCAGTACCGCTCTGCAGCGGTAGTACCACCGGTGACTCCGCAGCTGTACTACCTCTGGCCTGCCTGGCACTACCGCCTCGACCTAAGCTTCAACGGAGAGATCTTCTCTCTCTTGTCTGGGTCCCAGCGGTAGTACCGTGCTACCCAGCGGTAGTACTGCTAAGGGGTCACAAGCGGCAGTACCGCTCCGCAGCGGTAGTACCGTCGGTGACTGCGCAGCTGTACTACCGCTGGCCTGTCTGGCTCCTACCGCCTCGACTCGAGGGCTCTTTTTCTCATGTCGGGTTTTGCGGCACTAGTTGTGGCAGTAGAGGCGGTAGTACCATTTCGCAGCGGTAGTACCGCCCTTACCACCGCGGTAGTACCGCTCTGGGTCCAGGTCCCTGCTGCTCTCCTCTGCGCGGCAGTACCGCTAGCTGGAGCGGCAGTACCGCAGGCTCAGCGGTAGTACCGCCCCCCTTAGCGGTACTACCGCCCTCTGCGGGGCTGGTTGGTGGGGCAACAGTTGGATTGTTGCCCCCACTATAAAAGGGGGTCCCCTTCTTCCTCGTTAACCTACCTCTTCCCACTCAAGCTCCATTAATGCTCCAAGCTCCATTTTCGCCTGATCTATCTCTCTAGCCAATCAAACTTGTTGATTTGCTCGGGAGTGGTTGAGAAGGCCCCGATCTACACTTCCACCAAGAGATTTTCGATTCCCCCACCTATCCCTAGCGGATCTTGTTACTCTTGGGTGTTTGAGCACCCTAGACGGTTGAGGTCACCACGGAGCCATAGTCCATTGTGGTGAAGCTTCGTGGTATTGTTGGGAGCCTCCGATTAAGTTGTGGAGATTGCCCCAACCTTGTTTGTAAAGGTCCGGTCGCCGCCTTCAAGGGCACCAATAGTGGAATCACGACATCTCGCATTGTGTGAGGGCGTGAGGAGAATACGGTGGCCCTAGTGGCTTCTTGGTGAGCATTGTGCCTCCACACCGCTCTAACGGAGACGTACTTCCCCTCAAAAGGAAGGAACTTCGGTAACACATCCTCGTCTTAACCGGATCCACTCTTGGTTATTTCTTACCTTTGCTTGTGCAAGCTCTTTAGTGTTACTTCTCTTGCTTGTTTGTTTGTTTGTTGTTATTGCATCATATAGGTTGCTCACCTAGTTGCACATCTAGACAACCTACTTTGATGCAAAATTTAATTTGGTAAAGAAAAGTTAAAAATTGTTAGTTGCCTATTCACCCCCCCTCTAGTCAACCATATCGATCCTTTCACCAGTGTCATGCTACATTAACCCTCTATGATTAAACTAATCATTTTCCAAACAGTTCTTAATCACCTATGTTCAATACCCATTTGGAAATTCCAGTCAAATCAAATTCAAGTGAAGTTTCAAGTTGCCCAAAAGTTGCTGGAAAAATGTTCATCATTTGTCAAAAATTCCATAACAATTATTTGTTAAGGAACACAACATCACTTTTGCCCAAAGATGGGCTTTAGCAATTATAACAGCACCAATTCAGCATTTTAAAATGCTAGCCTATTTATGAAAAATATCGAATGAATTCTCTTGGTCTTCAAATTATTTGTGACACTGTCTAAGATCACCAGGGAATAAAAGGGGCACTTCCCATATTTTTCCTAAGTAAATAGCATGCCCATTATTTCCTACACATCTCTGTTTATTTTAAAAAATGAAATGAAAAGAAAAGGGGGAGAGAAAGAAATTAAAAGCCCCCCCTCTCGCTGGGCCTCGGCCCAGCTGGCCACTGGGCTAGCCAGGCCGGTCCAGCCGGCGCCCCACTCCCCACCTCCATATCCCCACTCTGGGAACCCTAACCATAACCTCCACCCACTACCCCCACTCCCCCACTCATTCGCCCTCTCCCTCTTCCTCCCACTTGATCCGTTCCGGATCGGGGCACGAGCGCCGCCGCCGATCTCCGCGGCCACTACGCCGGAGCCCCCCTCGCTGCGACGCCCCCCGCCTCTGCGCCAACCCCAGTGAATGCCGCCCCGTCGCCGTCGCCGGATCGCCCCCTCGTCCTCCTCCCCACCAGACTGCACCCGCCTCCCCGACACCGCAAAGCCGCGCCGTCGTCCCCGTCCACCTCCTCTACCCTGCTGCCCGAACCCCTACATCCCCGCGGTGAGGCTCCGGCCTCTCCCCTCTCCCCTCTGTCCCCGTGCGAGCACCACCGCGCCGGCTCGCCCGTTGCCGTGAGCACCACCACGCCATCCCGCACCCGTGCACCACGCCGCCGTGGCCGCGACCTGCATCCCCCCCCGTGCTTGTCCGCTCTCGCTGCCCATCGCCGGCCCCCGCGCGCATCCGCAGTCGTCCCGCGTGCGCCCTCGCCTCCTCTGCGCCTGCTGCCGCTCCGAGGCCGCCGCCTCCACCCCGCAGTCGCGCACTGCCCGCGCTCCGGGCCGCACTCGCACCGCACGCGCGCGCTCCGCTTGCCTCCCTGTCGCACGCTCGTGCGTGCCTCCTCCCTTGCTCGTTCACCGCACCCGCACCCCGCTTGCCCCGCTCCGGCGACGTCCGTGCGACCCATGCCTGCCTGTTGCCGCTGCTTGCACCGCCGTGCCTGCCGCGCTCCGTCGCCTGCCTCTGCTCTGCCGCCGCTGGCCTCTACCGCCCGTGCCGACGTCCCGCCCAGCCACCACCGCTGCCGACAAACCACGACACGCTGCACGCGCTGCCCGCCATCGACCTTCCCTGGCCCCCGCCCGGTCCGGCCCCGACCGCGCGCCCGCTCTGCACCCTGGCCTCGCTCGTCGTCGCCCCCCTGCTGCCCGACGCACCTCTCCGCCGGCTACGACGCCCCGGCGCCTCCACTGGCCTAGGCGGGCGCCCAAACGGGCAGCCTCGCCCGCGCCCGTTAGCCCACCCCGTTAAGCCTCCTGGGCCTATGACATGTGGGGCCCAGCCCTTGGAACATTTTAAAAATCAATTAATTAATTAATTAAGTTAATTCATCCTATTTAATTAATCTAATCAACCTGTTAGTTTTATTAAACATTAATTAATTAACCTAAACAGAGAATGACAGGTGGGCCCCACGGGGCCCACACGTTAGGTTGACCAGGTCAACGGTTAACGTTGACTACTGACGTCATGCTGTTCTGGATAATGTTAAATTAAAATAATTTAATAAATGCTAAAAATGATTTAAATCTTTTAAAATCAATATAAAATAAACTGTAGCTCGGATGAAAAAACTTTCTACATGAAAGTTGCTCAAAACAACAAGACGAATCCGGATACGCAACCCATTCGTCCGCCACACGTCCCTAGCATAGCCAACCTGCAACCGCCCCCCTCCGTTTCATCTGTCCGAAAATGCTAAACTTCGGGAAAACTTTTCGGATGTTTTCTCCTTCGTCGGTATCGCATAACACTGCGTTAGAACACCCCTAGCATCGCTTATTGTCTTGTCATGCATTTGTTTGCTTGTATTTACTATTTCTTCACCGACTCCTCTCCGGTAGACCCCGAGACCGCTGCTGATGCCCCTGTGATCGACTACGTCGACGACGACACTTCTTCTTTTTCAGCAGAGCTTCCAGGCAAGCAAACCCTCCTTGAGCATTCCGATATCGCCCATTTCTTTCCCTCTCATGCTTGCATTAGAACTGCTACTGCTTTCTGTATGATCCTACTCTGATGCATAGCCTGTTTTGTTACCCGCTTTCATACCTTACCTGCTTATCTTAAACTGCTTAGTATAGGTTGGTTAGTGATCCATCAGTGACCCCCACCTTGTCCCAGTTGCCTCGCTTTATGTTGGATGACTCAACCAACATGATCGACATTCAGGCCCCGACACCGCACATCATTTTCCCCTTTTGTTGCTCGACTCTATAGAGTTACCATCGAGTGCCGAGGGTGGAACCTCATACATCACTCCTGATGAGATCTTTGTAGTGTAGCTATCCGGTCGTGGTCATCGAGGGTGATTTCCCCCTTAACCACTTCCATTATTGCTCTGTCGTGCAACCCCTCAAGCGTGAACCTCGAGGGTGGATCCTCTTACGTTCACCTAGATGATAACATCGAGTGGAATTCACCGGGGGTGATTCCTCGGGTTTTCCCCTTGGTGTTAGACACACATTTACTATGGTTACTATGACTTTACACTGAATCATGTTACTAAAGACGGGTCGGCCCCGAGGGGTACCCGCACGAGCTTAATAACGAGTGATGTGGAGTCGGGTTGACCTGGAAGGTGCCCGCGAGATACTTACGAGGCGTGGCCGGGCATTCTTAGCCCTTGCCATGTAACATCCCAAATTTTCAATTTGGAATGTTATACATTAGATCATCATGCATATCATATTTTATTTTGCATTTTGGTTGATCCTAGAAATTCTACGCAACTCAATGACCCACGGAGAGAGTTGGGGATTTCGTTATTTCCATTTTTGAGTTCTCTCAAATTTTGAGAATAGGATCATTTGATTTTATTTATTTTATCATCAATTATTTCTATTACAAAAATATGAGAGAGGGAATAAAATGACTTTCCCAAAATAAAGAAATATTGAGGATCTAAAAAAAATCAAATAAGATTTTATTTCGGAGTTTTTCGGTGTTTTATTTGAATTTAGAAAAAATGTGCGTTTTTTCAAAATTGCATTTAGGGCCCAAATAAATGTTCACCTTGTGCGGCTTGATTTTAGAATCCCGTGAAAATTTATTTCAGAATTTTTGGAGTCTGTTTAGTATTTCTTTTTATTTTTCTTCCAAGCGGAATAATTAAAAAAAACGTACCGACTTCGGGCCGTACCCGAGCGGGACACCACCCAGGGGCAGCCTTTAAATAGCGCCGCCCCGAGCCGCCCCAGCCCATCAGCCCCGCCTCGATCCGCGCGCGCCGCCGGAGCTGCCGCCACCGCCGAGGTTCGTCGCGCCTCGTTTTCCGTGCCGAAAAAAGAGAAAGAAAAAAAAATTGGCGTTCGTCGTTTTTCTTTTTCTCGGATTAAATCCGTGATTTTTCTGATCGTGATTCCTGATCTTATTTTCGTTTTAGTTTAACTTTTCGCTCGTTTATCGGAATCAGGCGATTCAAGCGCCTAGAGTTTCGTCTCGAAACCCTTTATCCGTTTAACCAACTTAAACAAGATTTTTCTACTGTAAAATTTGCCCTAGATCCAGATTACTAGAACGAAGTTGTTTTCTTTCGCCGTTTGTCTTTCGTTGCTTCGTTCGATTTGATTCTTTTTGCCAACCGGAGTTCTTAAGTTGAACCTTCTCGTTAGATCTCTTATTTGAGTTTTACCTGTGCATTAGATGAGTACTTATTGTATGCTTGTTTGTTTGTCTGCGATAGAGTACCCGGAGTGCGCCGCCTGTTACTTCGAATCATTAGGTTTCGCGGATCATCAGCAAGGCAAGTAACACTTTGATCATACCTTTTCTACTACCCAGTTTTATTGCATTAGATCAATCCTCACACATTGCATGATTAGGATCTAATTAAATTGTGGGATGGGAAGTAGATGAGGTAGTACCTATTACCTATTTATTATCAAACCTTTGGGAGTTACTTCTACGTTTGCTTATTATGCCATGCTATGCTAGTAGACGTGGATTGGGTGAGTGAAATCCATGACAGATGTGAGATTATTAATTAATGGTTTATCTAAGGTGGCAACTTAAACACACATCTGGGTGGATTGAGGCACCTGGGTATTCCAGGACTTGCCTGTTTTCTTTTGGACCGCCACCCAGGCTCAAAGGGATCATGAGACTATTCATACTAGAAACTTCCGTGTGCAGCCACAAGCTATTATGGGCTCTAGCATAGTTGACTAAGTCATGCGAACTCTTACAGTGGTAGACTAGCAGATGTAGGGGATGTAGGTGGTACGGTCTACCCATCGTAAGGTGCTAGCGCTTCTGAAAGACTATGTCTCGGTCATCCGTTTCTCAAACACCGTGTAGTGCGAGAAACCAAACGGAGGCGATCGAGTCTTGTGGGGAAAAGTGCGCAAACCTCTGCAAAGTGTAATAAACTAATCATGGTTAGCCGTGTCCCTGGTTATGGACATCTTGAGTATCTAGTACTTGGATTTTCATGTGAATCTCAACATGTTACTCTAAATTAATTTTGTTGGGTTATGTTTAATGATGATGCTTAATTGGGATTGAGAATGCTGTCAACCATTCTCAATGTTTAACAACCACCATGATAGTAATAAAATTTTATTCCTTTGAAGTAGGGAAAAATTGGCTTTACGCAAAACTATAACCATAGAGCTTTCCACCAGCCAAATATGCATATAGTATAGCTGTTTCATTTCATTACTCTCTATGTGTTACCTTGCCAGCATATTCCATGTGTTGACCCGTTTCGGGCTGCAACGTTAATGTTGCAGACTTCTCACACGACGATTAAGGAGGTTTTAGGTCGTGGTTCTATACTCTGTGATGTCGTTGGAGTTGATGGACTCACTTATCTTCCAAGCCTTCCGCTGTTATCGTTATTAGATGGCCTTAAGCCATATTTATTGTAATAAGTTCTCTATGGAGACACTCGATGTAATAAGTGTGTGATTGCTACTCTGCTATAAATCCTCCGAGTACTGTGTGGTGTCAGCATTACTGATCCAGGGATGACACCGGAGCACAGAGATCAGACTGTTTGAGGTCTGGTTGCTACAGAGATGGTATTAGAGCACACGCTGACTGTAGGACACGACCACTAAGTTAGAGACCTAGAACACTATTCACTCTCTTCTCTTCTGACCTCTCATCTTTTCTACTCTTTAGGATGGCGGATGCAAGGAACAAGTTCACGCAACCAGATGAAGACACACCCTTTGGACGCCACTTGAAGGAAGTCACTAGATACCTGAATATAGGAGTACCAAGCTTCACGGGAACCTACAATGCCACTTTACCTGAAGAAGAGCACTGGATGATTCAAGTTCAAGTTCCAGGAAGGACGTTCATGCCAGTCACTGAGCCCATATAATTTTCTTTTGATGCACCAACTTGGAGTCTAGGAAAGAGCATGGCAGCTCACATCGCCATGGGACGCATTGGAGAAGTCTACCGCAAGGATCTCAAGGATACTATCTACCAGATTTGTGGGCGCTGAGATGAACACTGGGAGATGATCAGCACCAGGAAGGATAGATCAATCGCAACTTTTATCCAGGAGCTAAATCAGCATATTCGACGATAGGAGAACCAGATGTGCGCCGACATGATAGATCTGAAGAAGGCTAAGACTAGAATCAAGGAACTGGAGGAAGAACTCAAGGCTACACGTGAAGATTATGAAGAGGAAATTGAAGTATTGGTGGAGAAGAATGACGACCTGATCAAGAAGATTGGAATATTTATGGGAGACCCTATGCCAGTAGATGAAGACGAAGAACCCAAGGAAATTAGCCTGGAAGACTACATCATCATCGACGACACCGACTCGGAAGCAGATAGTAGCGATGATGACTATGTTGATGAAGTTGGAGCAGATATCATGGAGTCTGCAACTGAAGAATATTTCTAGTAGACCACCCCATCAGTAGTAGTAGTCCACCATGTAAATATAGTAGTCCGAGCACTTTTGCGATAGATAGATCGATTGTATGCCCTTGTTTGATTGAATGAAGTGAATTGTTTGTTTTGCCTCATGTGCATATGGGTAGTGTTTTCTCTTTAGACCCCCTCTATTCTTATATCTCATCTTTTCTAAACCCTCAGATGCCTTCGAGATGTGACCCCGGATTTGCCTTTCCACCGGAGCTCACCCAGTTGATCCAGCAGCAGAACACATTGATGCAGTTACTAGTCCAGAATCAGAATCAGGGGAACAACAACAACAACCCACCACCACCACCACCACCTATTGACCACTTAGCCCGTTTTCTTAGGCTGAATCCGCCGGTGTTTTCCAGTAGCACCGAACCGATAGTAGCGGACGATTGGCTCCGCAAGACAGCTAGGGAGTTGACCACAGCAGGATGCACAGATGCGAAGAAGGTGAAGTTTGCCGCACATCAGTTAGAAGGACCCGCAGCATCATGGTGGGAGAATTTCACAGCCACTTTCCCTGTAGACACTGTCACATGGGACCAGTTTCAGCAGGCTTTTCGTACTGCCCATGTTTTAGCAGGAGCTATGGCCATGAAGAAGCGTGAGTTTCGCAACTTGCGCCAAGGAGGAAGGACAGTTGGCCAGTATATGGAGGAATTTAGTAAGCTAGCACATTATGCCCCAGATGACGTCGCTACGGATGCAGCTAAGCAGGAGAAGTTTCTAGAAGGACTGAATGATGAGTTGAGCATGCAGTTGATGGTAGCCACCTTCAACAACTACCAGGAGTTGGTAGATCGTGCTCTTATGATTGAAGGGAAGCAGCAGCAAATTGAGAATCACAAGAGGAAGTATGGACAAGGAAAGTATAATTCAGGAGCTCAGCAGAAGCCACGTTTTACCCCTAGACCGGGAGGACATTTTCAGCATACTCATGGAGGAGGTAGCTCGCACAATCACAATGGCACCAAGAATGGTAATGGCAACGGAGGAAGCAACGGCCAGAACCGCACCAACCCCTCAACCCCAGCCAAGAAGGACCTAAGCCAAGTCACTTGCTTTAAGTGTTCGAAGACAGGACATTATGCCAATGAATGTCCTGAATTACAAAATGGAAATAGCAATGGAAGTTCTGGGAAGAAGCCAAACCCTTTCAACAGGGGATAGGTGAACCACGTTAGCGTGGAGGAGGTTGAAGCTCAGCCCGATGCAGTAATAGGTAAGTTTTTGGTTAAGTCATTTACTACACTCGTTCTTTTTGATACTGGAGCATCACATTCATACATCTCAAGGGGATTTGTGGATAAGTATAACCTACCAACCCAAGCCCTTAGGTCACCCATGTTAGTAACCTCACCCGGAGCAGAGTATGTGGCTAGTCTATGGTGTGATCGGTTACCATTAAGGATTGGTAACTATGTTTTTCCCTCAGACCTAATAGTATTGTAATCTCAAGGATTGGATGTGATATTAGGCATGGATTGGTTATCAAAGTATGAAGGGAATATTGAATGTGCTAGTAAGTCAATTTTGCTTACCACCCCAGAAGGGAGAAGGATCAAGTATGTATCCCTGCATGTGCCAAAGAGGACTCAAGTAAATTGCCTAACAGGAGTTGTGCAGGAGGAAGTACCAGTGGTAAGAGATTTCCCTGATGTATTTCCAGAGGAGTTGCCAGGCATGCCATCGGATAGAGATATTGAGTTTTTGATTGAGCTATTGCCAGTCACAGGGCCAATATCAAAGAGACCATATAGGATGCCAGCAAAGGATTTGGTGGAAATTAAGACGCAGATTAAGGAGTTACTGGATAAAGGATATATTCACCCAAGTTCTTCGCCTTGGGGATGGCCAGTACTTCTAGTGGAGAAGAAGGATGGATCGTTAAGGATGGTTGTTGATTATCGAGGATTGAATGAAGTAACGATCAAGAACAAGTACCCGCTACCAATGATCAATGATCTGTTTGATCGATTGCAAGGAGCTAAGGTATTTTCCAAGATCGATCTGCGATCAGGATACCACCAGTTGAAGATTCGAGAACAGGATATTCCGAAGACAGCTTTTACCACCAGGTATGGGTTGTATGAGTATACCGTTATGTCATTTGGTCTGACTAACGCACCTGCCTATTTTATGAACATGATGAACAAAGTGTTTATGGAGTTTTTGGATAAGTTCATCGTAGTGTTCATTGATGATATCCTGGTTTATTCGAAGAATGAAGAGGAGCATAAGGAGCATTTGCGTTTGGTACTTGGAAAGCTCAGAGAACATCAATTATATGCCAAATTCAGCAAATGTGAGTTTTGGTTGAAGGAAGTAGGATTCCTCGGACACATTATATCTGGAGAAGGTATAGCAGTAGATCCCGCTAAAGTTGAAACCGTGACCAACTGGGAAGCCCCAATAACAGTTGGAGAGATCCGGAGTTTTCGTGGACTCGCAGGATACTACCGGAGATTTATTGAGAATTTCTCAAAGATTGCGAAGCCTATGACGGAGTTATTAAAGAAAGATACCAAGTTCATATGGACAGAGGAATGTGAGGCTAGTTTCCAGGAGTTGAAGAAACGCTTAGTTACCTCACCAGTGTTGATTTTGCCAGACCAGACCAAGGATTATGAGGTGTATTGCGATGCTTCACGTCGAGGACTTGCAGCAGTGCTTATGCAGGAAGGGATAGTTGTTTCATATGCCTCAAGACAACTGAAGCCTCATGAGTTGAATTATGCCACGCATGATTTGGAGTTAGCAGCCGTAGTGCATGCATTGAAGACATGGAGACATTTTCTCATTGGAAATCATTGTGAGGTGTACACGGATCATAAGAGTTTGAAATACATCTTCACACAGAAGGAGTTAAATCTTAGACAAAGGAGATGGTTGGAGCTTATCAAGGATTATGATATGAAATTGCATTATCACCCCGGAAAGGCTAATGTAGTAGCTGACACATTAAGTCTCAAGAGCCATGTCAATACATTAATGACGGGAGGAATACCAAGGGAGTTAGCCGAAAATCTTCGTGAACTATGTTTAGAAATAGTTCTGAGAGGCTATGTAGAAGCATTGGAGATTCAGTCAACCTTGATGGATAAAATCAGGGAAGCTCAGAAAGCTGACAAAGAGATTGCCGCTAGAAAGGAGAAACTGAGCAAAGGAAAAGCTAAAGGATTCCGTGAGGATGAGCACGACACCCTATGGTTTGAAGACCGCGTTTATGTGCCCAATGACCTGGAGATCAGGAAGTTGATTTTGCAAGAGGCACACGACTCACCGTACCCAGGAAATACCAAGATGTATCTAGATTTGAGGGATATTTTCTGGTGGACCGGAATGAAGAAGGATATTGCGGAGTATGTAGCAGTTTGTGATGTATGCCAGAGAGTAAAGGCAGAGCATCAGAAGCCAGCAGGATTGTTACAACCATTGCCGATACCCGAATGGAAGTGGGATAAGCTAGGCATGGATTTTATCACGGGATTGCCCAGGACTTGTTCAGGCTATGACTCGATTTGGGTTGTAGTTGATCGATTGACGAAAGTAGCTCATTTCATCCCGGTAAAGACCACTTACACCAGTGCTAAGTTGGCAAAGATATACATGAACAGGATCGTATGTCTGCATGGAGTTCCAAGGAGTATCGTATCGGATAGAGGAACCCAGTTTACCTCAAAGTTCTGGAAGCAGTTGCACAAAACTTTGGGAACCAGGCTAGAATTCAGTACAACTTTTCATCCACAGACAGATGGACAGATCGAGAGAGTCAATCAG
This sequence comes from Triticum urartu, assembly GCF_003073215.2. Classification (NCBI taxonomy): domain Eukaryota; kingdom Viridiplantae; phylum Streptophyta; class Magnoliopsida; order Poales; family Poaceae; genus Triticum; species Triticum urartu. Next base: position 631,330,117 of record NC_053028.1, on the reverse strand, counting down.
ATTTTGGAGGATATGCTGAGAGCTTGTGCGCTAGATTACGGATCTAGTTGGGACGATAATTTGCCATATGCAGAGTTCTCTTACAACAACAGTTACCAAACCAGTTTAAAGATGGCCCCTTTCGAAGCCTTGTACGGAAGGAGGTACAGGACACCGTTGTCATGGGACGAAGTTGGAGACTGCCAGTTGTTTGGTCCTGACTTGATTAAAGAGTCTGAACAGAAGGTGAAGTTGATTCGCGATAGGCTCAAGGTAGCCCAGTCCAGACAGAAGAGTTATGCGGATTCTAAACGCAAGGAGACAGTTTACGAAGTCGAAGACATAGCTTATCTTCGAGTATCTCCACTTCGGGGAACAAAGCGTTTTGGAGTTAAAGGGAAGTTAGCACCACGATTTGTAGGACCATATCGAGTTTTGGAGCGTATGGGAGAAGTGGCCTACAAGTTGGAATTGCCCGAAGGATTGTCAGGAGTACATGATGTGTTCCATGTTTCTCAGTTAAAGAAATATCACGCGGAGATGGCTGACATACCGTTGAGAGACACAGTGCCATTGGAAACTATTCAGTTGGATAACGATTTGACGTACGAGGAGAAACCAATTAAGATCCTCGAGTTTGCCAATCGAGTCACTCGCAGCAAGGTTATCAAGTTTTGCAAAGTTCAGTGGAGCCACCACACGGAGGATGAAGCCACTTGGGAGCGAGAGGAAGATTTGCTCAAAGACCACCCTCACCTATTTTCTAGCCAACCCGAATCTCGAGGGCGAGATTCATCTTAAGGGGGGTAGGTTTGTAACATCCCAAATTTTCAATTTGGAATGTTATACATTAGATCATCATGCATATCATATTTTATTTTGCATTTTGGTTGATCCTAGAAATTCTACGCAAATCAATGACCCACGGAGAGAGTTGGGGATTTCGTTATTTTCATTTTTGAGTTCTCTCAAATTTTGAGAATATGATCATTTGATTTTATTTATTTTATCATCAATTATTTCTATTAAAAAAATACGAGAGAGGGAATAAAATGACTTTCCCAAAATAAAGAAATACTGAGGATTTAATAAAAAAAATCAAATAATATTTTATTTCGGAGTTTTTCGGTGTTTTATTTGAATTTAGGAAAAATGTGCGTTTTTCAAAATTGCATTTAGGGCCCAAATAAATGTTCACCTTGTGCGGCTTGATTTTAGAAGCCCGTGAAAATTTATTTCGGAATTTTTGGAGTCCGTTTAGTATTTCTTTTTATTTTTCTTCCGAGTGGAATAATTAAAAAAAACAAACCGACTTCGGGCCGTACCCGAGCGGGACACCGCCCGGGGGCAGCCTTTAAATAGCGCCGCCCCAGCCCATCAGCCCCGCCTCGATCCGCGTGCGCCGCCGCCGACGATTCTGCCGCCGAGGTTCGTCGGGCCTTGTTTTTCGTGCCGAAAAAAGGAGAAAAAAATTCGGCGTTTGTCGTTTTTCTTTTTCTCGGATTAAATCCGCGATTTTTCTGATCGCGATTCCTGATCTGATTTTCGTTTTAGTTTAACTTTTCGCTCGTTTATCGGAATCAAGCGATTCAAGCGCCTAGAGTTTCGTCTCGAAACCCTCTATCCGTTTAACCAACTTAAACAAGATTTTGCTAATGTAAAATTTGCCCTAAATCCAGATTACTAGAACGAAGTTGTTTTCTTTCGCCGTTTGTCTTTCGTTGCTTCGTTCGATTTGATTCTTTTTGCCAACCGGAGTTCTTAAGTTGAACCTTCTCGTTAGATCTCTTATTTGAGTTTTACCTGTGCATTAGATGAGTACTTATTGTATGCTTGTTTTTGTTTGTCTGCGATAGAGTACCGGGAGTGCGCCGCCTGTTACTTCGAATCGTTAGGTTTCGCGGATCAACAGCAAGGCAAGTAACACTTTGATCATACCTTTTCTACTACCCAGTTTTATTGCATTAGATCAATCCTCACACATTGCATGATTAGGATCTAATTAAATTGTGGGATGGGAAGTAGATGAGGTAGTACCTATTACCTATTTATTATCAAACCTTTGGGAGTTACTTCTACGTTTGCTTATTATGCCATGCTATGCTAGTAGACGTGGATTGGGTGAGTGAAATCCATGATAGATGTGAGATTGTTAATTAATGGTTTATCTAAGGTGGCAACTTAAACACACATCTGGGTGGATTGAGGCACCTGGGTATTCCAGGACTTGCCTGTTTTCTTTTGGACCGCCACCCAGGCTCAAAGGGATCATGAGACTATTCATACTAGAAACTTCCGTGTGCAGCCACAAGTTATTATGGGCTCTAGCATAGTTGACTAAGTCGTGCGAACTCTTACAGTGGTAGACTAGCAGATGTAGGGGATGTAGGTGGTACGGTCTACCCATCGTAAGGTGCTAGCGCTTCTGAAAGACTATGTCTCGGTCATCCGTTTCTCAAACACCATGTAGTGCGAGAAACCAAACGGAGGCGATCGAGTCTTGTGGGGAAAAGTGCACAAACCTCTGCAGAGTGTAATAAACTAATCATGGTTAGCCGTGTCCCCGGTTATGGACATCTTGAGTATCTAGTACTTGGATTTTCATGTGAATCTCAACATGTTACTCTAAATTAATTTTGTTGGGTTATGTTTAATGATGATGCTTAATTGGGATTGAGAATGCTGTCAACCATTCTCAATGTTTAACAACCACCATGATAGTAATAAAATTTTATTCCTTTGAAGTAGGGAAAAATTGGCTTTACGCAAAACTGTAACCATAGAGCTTTCCACCAGCCAAATATGCATATAGTATAGCTGTTTCATTCCATTACTCTCTATGTGTTACTTTGCCAGCATATTCCATGTGCTGACCCGTTTCGGGCTGCAACGTTAATGTTGCAGACTTCTCAGACGACGGTTAAGGAGTTTTTAGGTCGTGGTTCTATACTCAGTGATGCCGTTGGAGTTGATGGACTCACTTATCTTCCAAGCCTTCCGCTGTTATCGTTATTAGATGGCCTTAAGCCATATTTATTGTAATAAGTTCTCTATGGAGACACTCGATGTAATAAGTGTGTGATTGCTACTCTGCTATAAATCCTCCGAGTACTATGTGGTGTCAGCATTACTGATCCAGGGATGACACCGGAGCACAGAGATCAGACTGTTTGAGGTCTGGTTGCTACATGCCGCAAGTACTCGAGACGGGGTGACAGGGTCACATCGATCGTGAGTCTCTGCTCGTTACCGTGTGCTCCTAATCCACTACGATTTGGATATTTGATTCGAGGGGCCTCTGGCCTGATAGCACTAACCATCACGTGGGCATAGTATGGGCGTTCTGTGTCGTATGCATCAGCCCAAGCTTAATAGACGTCAGCGACTGAGCGGCGTGCGCCGGGTTGGACTGCGTAAGCTCCTGCCTTGTTGAAGGAGGTAGCTAGGTCTGCTCACCGGCCGCGTACACAACGTGCATGAGTTCCCGAGGAGATGGCCCATGACCCCTGGGGGCATAGGTCTAGTCCGGCGTGTTGACCTCTCTATTAAGCCTAGGTCGGGTTGCGGCATATTGTTTGGCCAAGGCCGGGCATGACCCAGGAAAGTGTGTCCGGCCGGAGTTAATCGAGCATGGTGGGTAAGTTGGTGCACCCCTGCAGGGAAGAAAATATCTATCGATAGCCTGTCCTACGGTAACGGACACTTGGAGTTGTATCCCGATCGATACAACTAGAACTGGATACTTGTGATGAGAAATGAATTGTGCATGAGAAATGAATTGTGGATGAGAAATGGATAGTATGGCTCTGGGATTGCTTTCTCGCAGGGAGTCGAGAAAGGATCTCTGGCCGAGGTTGATAACACTACTGCTACTTTACTTTATGCTACTCTACTCCCTCTTGTTGCTGCAAGATGGTGGTTTCCAGAAGATGCTAGTCATCGATAGGACTAAGCCTTTCCTCTATTCTGGCATTCTGCAGTTTAGTCCACAGATACAGCCAATTTCCTTTGATACATATGCATACTTAGTTTAGATCTGATGTAAGTCTTGCGAGTACTTTCGATGAGTACTCATGGCTGCTTTGCTACCTCTTTTCCCCCATACCTGATTGTTGCGACCAGATGACAGATCTCAGGAGCCAGATGACACCACTGATGACTACTGCTACCCCGAGGGTGCCTACTACTACGTGACGGCCGCTGACGATTTGGAGTAGTTAGGAGGCTCCCAAGCAGGAGGCCTTGCCTTTTCGATCGTTGTTGATTTTGTGCTAGCCTTCTTAAGGCAAACTTGTTTAACTTATGTCTGTACTCAGATATTATTGCTTCCGCTGACTCTTGTGTATTCGAGCTTATGTATTCGAGCCCTCGAGGCCCCTGGCTTGTAATATAAAGCTTGTATTATTTTAATTTGTGTCTAGGGTTGTGTTGTGATATCTTCCCGTGAGTCCTTGATCTTGATCGTACACATTTGCGTGTATTATTAGTGTACGGTCAAATTGGGGGCGTCACAAGTTGGTATCAGAGCCGACTGCCTGTAGGATTCCCCTTTCCAACTCCTTGGCCAAAGTTGAGTCTAGTCACTACAAAAACTTTTACTAACATGGTTGTGTGTCTTACGGGCCCATGTTGCCATTTGGGTGGTATTAGGATCTTTTATTCCTCGCCTATACTCTGGGACTCCGATCTCTCTTCTATTCGGGTTAAATGGTTTTACTAACTCGAACATTAGGATCTCGTGATCACATCCCCTTGGAGAGCCCCTTATTTCAGATGATCGCCTGCTGCATCACAAGATTCTGAAGATACTCTACGATATTCTCTCGAGACTTTGTGCCTGTTGCCTTTGCAATTCCTTACCACCGAAATATCCTTATGGATAACTACACACACTTACCAATCTTACATTCTATCCCATTGATATTTTTATTACAAGATGCCCTGAACTGCTCTCCTTTTTCCGAGAATCCTTTGAGCTTACTGCCTTGTAGTTCCTTGTCATCTGAATACCCCTACGGATAACTTTGTGCACCTATCGAGTATCCGATCATCCTCAGTTGATTCTTGTACTTCTCTAAAGTCTTCATAATACCATTCGTTCTTGTGAAAATCCTCAACAACCTATTGTTCTTGAATTTCTTGCTTGCTTGCATTATGGTTAATACCATAAGTCTAGTAATATTATTGTCAGCCTTTGTCATTATCATTTTGAGTCCGTCGATACAATATGTTGCGAATGCTCGCAATCCTCAATCAGATCCTAGAATTCATCCTTCTGGCTTAGACGTCATTTTAACATGTGCTGAATCTCGATCAATCAAATCACCATCGATTGTACCCCTAAGGCTATTCTACCTATCCATCCTTAATCAGAGCATTTCTTCTGATCCCTTGTCTTGGAATTCATAATCCCTCTTGCAATTGAGCCTTGAGTTAGTCAGTTGTTTCTATAATCTGATCTCCTTGCATTCTTTCTTCCTCTGGTTGAAGATTGATGCTCACATCATATCCCTTGTGGACCACCAGACCCCTTTTTCGAATTTTATCCGACAAGGTCCTTCATAATCAATAAGCTTGTGAGCATTTCCTTGGATACATAATGCTTTTGGTAAATTGTATCCTCCGCTTTCTCAAGCATGCTCTACTACCGAGCTTGTGTTATTTATTCTTGAAATTTATGATATAGGTTCCTAAGATGCCCCGATGGGTTGAACCTATGCCTTCCCTAATCTGTGTGAACTCGAAAGTTATGCGGGTTATACTCTACTGGCTTTTCGTCAGATAAAATTTCAATACTAAAACTTCATCAAGAGCAAGAAGTAAAATGAAAGGTTATGCATTGTAGAAGTGGGAGTCAACCTTGAACTCTGTGTTCATGCCCATGGGCCCGATGTGGAACTTATCATGAAGCTTCTTGTAATAATATTATTCCCCTTGTTATAACTTCATCTTGTATCTATGCTTGGTCCTTTGCAACCGTGGTTCCGACCATGATTGTTTTTCTTTGATTCCATTTCTCGAACAAGTTAAAGCACGTGTCTTCTACAGATCAATGCATCTCCGCAACCTCTATTTTGATCTTCCTTCGAGTATTGCCCTCCGGTATCTCGAGAATAACAAAGAACCATGTTGCTTCCTATGAGTCTTCATCTGGTATTGCTTCTCGTCGATTTCAGGATTCCCCGGGTTTTGAGTTGTTAGTCACTCGAGAACGCCAATAAGTGAATCGGTTCCACACTCCAATTCTATAACTCTAAGTAATTTTTGTTGCTTACGAGTTAAATAATCCTTCAAGTCATTCCTAGATTGATTGGCTATATCATTATCGTGCTAAATTTTAACTGTGCTACCTGGTCCTTCTTCCCGGAGCACAATTTTTGACGATGAGGTAAGCCTACGTCGATCTTCCTCGTCATATCATTTCGCCTTGAACATCAAGCTTGATTTCGAGTTTGTGTCATACCCGTGGCTCCAATAACCTTTCGCTACATCATTCTTTCGACTGGATGTCATCGCCGATCAATTACATCTTCATGAAATCTCTTGACAAATGTGTCGTGATCATCATCAACATTCTGAGCTTTTCCAGGATATCAATCGAATTCATGGTGAGAAATACAACCCTTCCCCTCGATGATTTATGTTATCATCGACAACATTCTTGCCTTCCCCAACACAAACTTGTTCATATAATTTTGGAAATACATCCTATTCGGCATGTCGATGGATTGTGGCTGAGCCCGTCGGCCACACCCTCATCTTTTCCCTGCTAAAATTGCATGACTTATTTTCTAAGTCGTTTCCGATAGATCCTTGGTGTATCCAGAGTCTGACCTTTGCTTGAAACCATGTCAATGCTATCTCGAAGCATGTCTGTGGTAATCCGTTCTCCAATAAGAACATTTGAAGCACGATACTAAATATTCTTTATTAGTTATCCAAACACCGTTGTATGGGTAATGTCATGAAATTTCTTTCCCCTTACCTAAATGGTTTTATACTTCTATCTTGTCATGGATATCTTGCTCTGCTTGTCCTTGGGAAGGATATACCCCTGAAATATGTGTTTGAACACATTTTCCTTTCCATTGTTCTGTTTAATCTGGCGATTAAATTTTCCTTTCCATTGGTTTGTTTAAACCATATTGTGATCTATATTATGTAAGCAGTAATTTTTCCCTGCGTATGTAAACACCTCGTTGTATCACTCTGTCAGTAAGACCCTATTACTATTGTTGATGACATTCCGGTAGCCACCGATGGACGAGAACTTTGCCTAATGGCCCGCCTCGTTCAACGAGCAGGAAAATGGTTCTCCTCGACCCTCGCCCTTGGTACCGACGTTGAGGCCGACATAACTGACAGGTTACACTCTGACATGCCTTGCTATCATGACCGTACAAGATGTCATCACCCTTCCTACTTTTAACCCACCTGGTGGGCCCATAACCCACAGTTCCACAGGATCGAAACCTGACTCTCCTGTACCCCCTGTTTCTAAAGGTTATTCCTCATGCTTGGCTTCGTATCATGTCACAAGCCACCTTCCGAGAGATGATCTATTCCTGGTGCTCTGAACCCCCTTTCTCACACTCGGCTCATGTATCAATCGTTTGTCCATCCGCTTGAAACTTCCTATTGTACCTTCATACTTTGCTCTCGATGTTTTATTAAGTTTCAACTCGAGAGATAATTCTGCCTCATTCCCTGAATCATTCATCAGATAATTAACCCTATAAGGGCCAGTTCTACCGAAGTTACTCTTTACTTCTCCACTTAAATCTCGGGACGAGATTTCTTGTAGCGGAGGAGATTTGTAACACCCCCGGTGTCATGCTACAGTAACCCTCTATGATTAAACTAATCATTTTCCAAACAGTTCTTAATCACCTATGTTCAATACCCATTTGGAAATTCCAGTCAAATCAAATTCAAGAGAAGTTTGAAGTTGCCCAAAAGTTGTTGGAAATATGTTCATCATTTGTCAAAAATTCCATAACAATTATTTGTTAAGGAACACAACATCACTTTTGCCCAAAGATGGGCTTTAGCAATTATAACAGCACCAATTCCGCATTTTAAAATGCTATCCTATTTATGAAAAATATCGAATGAATTCTCTTGGTCTCCAAATTATTTGTGTCTAAGATCACCATGGAATAAAAGGGGCACTTCCTATATTTTTCCTAAGTAAATAGCATGCCCATTATTTCCTACACGTCTCTGTTTATTAAAAAAATGAAATGAAAAGAAAAGGGGGAGAGAAAGAAATTAAAAGCCCCCCCTCTCGCTGGGCCTCGGCCCAGCTGGCTACTGGGCTAGCCAGGCCGGCCCAGCCGGCGCCCCACTCCCCACCTCCATATCCCCACTCCGGGGGAACCCTAACCCGTAACCTCCACCCACTACCCCCACTCCCCCACTCATTCGCCCTCTCCCTCTCCCTGCCACCCGATCCATTCTGGATCGAGGCACGGAAGCCGCCGCCGATCTCCGCGGCCACTACGCCGGAGCCCCCCCTCGCCGCGACGCCCCCCGCCTCTACGCCAACCCCGGTGAACGCCGCCCCGTCGCTGTCGCCGGATCGCCCCCTCGTCCTCCTCCCCACCGGACTTCTCCCGCCTACCCGACGCCGCGGCGCCGCGCCGTCATCCCCGTCCACCTCCTCGACCCCGCTACCCGAACCCCTACATCCCCGCGGTGAGGCTCTGGCCTCTCCCCTCTCCCCTCTTCCCTCTGTCCCCGCGCGAGCACCACCGCGCCGGCTCGCCCGTTGCCGTGAGCACCACCACGCCATCCCGCACCCGTGGCACCGCCGCCGTGGCCGCGACCTGCGTCCCCCCGCGCTCGTCCGCTGTCGCTGCCCATTGCCGGCCCCCGCTCGCATCCGTAGTCGCCCCGCATGCGCCCTCGCCTCCTTTGCGCCTGCTGCCGCTCCGAGGCCGCCGCCTCCACCCCGCAGTCGCGCACTACCCGCGCTCCGGGCCGCACTCGCACCGCATGCACGCGCTCCGCTTGCCTCCCTGTCGCGCTCCCGCGCGCGCCTCCTCCCCTGCTCGCTCACCGCACCCGCGCCCCGCTTGCCCCACTCCGGTGACGTCCGCGCGACCCACGCCTGCCTGTTGCCATTGCTTGCACCGCCGCGCCTGCCGCGCTCCGTCGCCCGCCTCTGCTCTGCCGCCGCTGGCCTCTACCGCCCTCGCCGACGTCCCACCGAGTCACCACCGCTGCCGACGAACCAAGACACGCTGCACGCGCCGCCCGCCATCGACCTTCCCTGGCCCCCGCCCGGTCCGGCCCCGACCGCGCGCCCGCTCTGCGCCCTGGCCTCGCTCGTCGTCGCCCCCCTACTGCCCGACGCACCTCCCGCCGGCTACGACGCCCCGGCGCCTCCACTGGCCTGGGCGGGCACCCAAACGGGCAGCCTCGCCCGCGCCTGTTAACCCGCCCCGTTAAGCCCCCTGGGGCCTATGACAAGTGGGGCCCAGCCCCTGCAATGTTTTAAAAATTAATTAATTAATTAATTAATCTAATTAACCTGTTAGTTTAATTAAACAACAATTAATTAACCTAACCCTAATTAACCTAAACAGAGAATGACAGGTGAGTCCCACAGGGCCCACACGTCATGTTGACCAGGTCAACGGTCAACGATGACTGCTGATGTCATGCTGACGTTAGCATGCATTGTTCTGGATAATGTTAAATTAAAATAATTTAATAAATGCTAAAAATGATTTAAATCTTTTAAAATCAATATAAAATAAACCATAGCTCGGATGGGAAAACTTTGTACATGAAAGATGCTCAGAACGACGAGATGAACTTGGGTACGCAACCCATTCGTCCGCCACACGTCCCTAGCATAGCAAACCTGCAACTGTCCCCCTCCGTTTCATTTGTCCGAAAATGCTAAACTTCGGGAAAACTTTCCCGGATGTTTTCTCCTTCGTCGGTATCGTATAACACTGCGTTAGAACACCCCTAGCATCGCTTATTGTCTTGTCATGCATCTGTTTGCTTGTATTTACTGTTTCTTCCCCGACTCCTCTCCGGTAGACCCTGAGACCGCTGCTGATGCCCTTGTGATCGACTACATCGACGAGGACACTTCTTCTTTTCAGCAGAGCTTCCAGGCAAGCAAACCCTCCTTGAGCATTCCGATATCACCCATTTCTTTCCCTCTCATGCTTGCATTAGAACTGCTACTGCTTTTTGTATGATCCTACTCTGATGCATAGCCTGTTTTGTTACCCGCTTTCATACCATACCTGCTTATCCTAAACTGCTTAGTATAGGTTGGTTAGTGATCCATCAGTGACCCCCACCTTGTCCCAGTTGCCTCGCTTTATGTTCGATGACTCGATCAACATGATCGACGTCCAGGCCCTGACACCGCACATCACTTTCCCCTTTTGTTGCTCAACTCTGCAGAGTTACCATCGAGTGCCGAGGGTGGAACCTCATACATCACTCGCGATGAGATCTCTGTAGTGTAGCTATCCGATCATGGTCATCGAGGGTGATTTTCTCCTTAACCACTTTCGTTATGGCTCTGTCGTGCAACCCCTCAAGCGTGAACCTCGAGGGTGGATCCTCTTATGTTCACCTTGATGATAACATCGAGTGGAATTCACCGGGGGTGATTCCCCGGGTTTTCCCCTTGGTGTTAGACACACATTTACTATGGTTACTATGACTTTACACTGAATCATGTTACTAAAGACGGGTCGGCCCCAAGGGGTACCGGCGCGAGCTTAATAGCGAGTGATGTGGAGTCGGGTTGACCTGGAAGGTGCCCGCGAGATACTTACAAGGCGTGGCCGGGCATTCTTAGCCCTTGCCGCAAGTACTCGAGACGGGGCGACGGGGTTGTCGGTGTCAAAACCAGCGGATCTCGGGTAGGGGGTCCTGAACTGTGCGTCTAGGTGGATGGTAACAGGAGGCAGGGGACACGATGTTTACCCAGGTTCGGGCCCTCTTGATGGAGGTAATACCCTACGTCCTGCTTGATTGTTCTTGATAATATGAGTAGTACAAGAGTTGATCTACCACGAGATCGAAGAGGCTAAACCCTAGAAGCTAGCCTATGGTATGATTGTTGTTGTTCTACGGACTAAAACCCTCCGGTTTATATAGACACCGGAGGGGGCTAGGGTTACACAGAGTTGGTTACAAGGAAGGAGATCTACATATCCGTATTGCCAAGCTTGCCTTCCACGCCAAGGAGAGTCCCATCCGGACACGGGACGAAGTCTTCAATCTTGTATCTTCATAATCCAACAGTCCGGCCAAAGGATATAATCCGGCTGTCCGGATACCCCATAATCCAGGACTCCCTCAATAGCCCATGAACCAGGCTTCAATGACGATGAGTCCGGCATGCAGATTGTCTTTGGCATTGCAAGGAGGGTTCCTCCTCCGAATACTTCATAGAAGATTTTGAACACGAGGATCGTGTCCGGCTCTGCAAAACAAGTTCCACATACCACCGTAGAGAGAATAATATTTCCATAAATCTAATCTGCTGACGTACCCCATAGTGTGACATCACACCACAGCCATGTCTTTATTCGAATCATTTTTCATAACCAATCTCAGCGTGTTTCGCGAGGCGGCTTCCTTGGCATGTCTTGTCGAAGCAGAGATCGTGTCCCCTTTATTACGGGATTCTCATCAATACGGACATGGGTAACCCAACCATGCCTATTGGTAGGATTCCTAGATCTTAGGCAAGTCCCAAACGGCCACGAAGAGGACGCTTGATATTCACCCTCTTTATAAAGGGGACAAGGCCTTTTCCTCTCGATCCTAATCGAATCCGCCTCCCGCCTCGAGTTCCAACACCCAAAGCTCAGGTTCAGGCACTTCGGACCTTCAACTATGTCCGGATCCAACCTTCAAGGTCGGTGGATGCCTTCCTCCGTCACAGAGGAGGACATCAAGAAGTTGAGAGAGGCCAGATATCTGACCGCCGAAATTTCGCATCGGCTGCCTGCCCGAGGGCAAGTCGTCCCTACTCCCAAACCCAACGAGAGCGTCGTGTTCATCTCCCACTTCCTCCGAGGACGGTCTTATGTTCTATTACGGGCTAGATTTTCACGATCTGGCCCCGGATTCCCTTCTTCACATCTCGACATTTATCGTCGTATGTGAGGCCTTCCTCCACATTACCCCTCACTTTGGCCTGTGGCTCAAGACCTTCGATGTGAAGCCGAAGATGATTGAGGGGGAGCATGCAGCGTGCGGAGGCGCTTTAATAAGAAAAATCGCTGACGCTCCATGGCCTGAGGGCTTCTTCCCGGAGGTGTCCGGATTGTGGCAGCGGGAGTGGTTCTACACCACAGCTCCCCGAAGTGTCAAGTGGGTAGCTGCCCCCACCTTTTGCTCAGGCCCCCCACCACAACTGATGTCATGGATCAGCAGGGGGCTGAGCTGGGGTCCACCCAAGGACGTGCCAATACTGCAAAGCCGCATCCGAGATCTCTTTGAGAGAGATTTCAGTCTGGTTATGGTAGTGCAAGTTATGCTAGTTCGTCAAGTCCAGCCTTGCAAACGCCGGCCCCTTCGCATGTGAGAATTCAACCCGGAAGGACCGCGAGCTATTTAACATTTCCTCGGCATGACGCATGAAGAGATGTAAAAATTGTTCTTCGGACCACAAATAATGTGTCCGGACATACTGAGGATGCAAGTCTGAGCTGCAATCGCCCGGATACCCAAGTAAGTAGCCCCGCATCCGAACACACTGTCCGTTTATTTATCGCAACATTGCCCTAAAAAAGCCGCTCTTTGACCTAGGATTGGATAGAGAAGGCAAAGTTGATCAGGTGTCCGGCCCCCTCCCTGAGACCTCACCAAATCCCGTGCTAACCAGGATGCTGGAGATCGCGCGTTATCAAGCGCCCTCAGGAGAGGATGAAGGGGGGAACAAGGAGGCTAGCACCTCCGCGAAGGAGGTTAGCCGGGGAGGAGGAACTGAAACTTCCTCTCCCCAGGGAAGGAAGAGAACTGCCTCTGAGGACCCGGAGACAATGGTCTCCAAACGGGGGAAGAAATCTCCGCCGGCGGGTCCTGCCCTGGGGGATACCATGGCCGCACTATGCCCTCAAGGGGATCAGCCCTCCACCGAGCTGTAAGTAAAAGGGTACTTAATAATGAAAATATCTCACTTTACCTCTGAGGAAAATAACCGAGGCATTTATCTTGCAGTTCGGATCTTAGCTGTTCTCAGCAGAGCTCGTCTTCAGGGGATCTTCTTCCAGAGATGATGGAGAGCGAAACGCCTCCCCCTGCCATACCGCCTCATGAGGCGGGCGACCCCGAGGTGTCGTCGCGGAGGGCTTCTCTTCATCCGACAAGGCCAGAAGGTAATCCTATGGCCACCCTAAGTCCTCAGTATCCGGCTCTTGAAGAGAGCAATCAAAAGAGTCCGACACCGTCTGGTGTGTGGTCGGACGTACTGAGGGATCTGCTAGAGCAAGCGGCTATCTCAGAAGAGCACCGCACATTGATGGGTACGGTGATTGAAAGGATTTCGTCCGCCGAAAGCGGGTTGCATGAATCCTTTATGAGTCTACTGACGGGTTTTGAGGTGCACGAAATGATGTACATTTTTGGTAGTACCGCACATTTTTAGATGTGCCCTGTGTAGATAGTAGCCCCTGAGACTCTGGTTTTCATCGAAAACGGCGGAAAACAGAGGATCATAGTCCCAGGTAGTAACCAGACCGCCTTTATGTGCAGGTGGTTGAAGCTCCGGTGGCTAGCCGGACTGATGGGTTTGCCGAACTAAAGCGGCAGCTAGATGCGGCAGATGCCGACATCGTGCTTGTTAACAAGCGGCTTGACGAGGCACAGGGTAAGTGATTTTTCTGGTGATTGTCACATAATAAGAGCAGCATGATGCCAGTATCTTTAATATGTTGTGACTGCAGATGGAGCTGGCACCGTGGAGACCCTTCGGGCAGAGCTTGCCCGAGCCAAGGAGCACGCAAGGAGTAGCAATGCGCCCGCTTTAAAGGCGACTGAAGAGTTAAGGGCCGAACAGGCCGCGCATTGCGAGAGCAAAGAAAAAATAGCCAAGATGGTTGTAGAGTTAAAAGATGCTGCTGACCGTTACCAGCTTCTTGAAGAAGAAAACCGGGCAAAGGCGACGGACCTGGAAAAGGCCCGGGTTGCTGCCAAGGATCATAGGCCGAGTGGCTGCTGAGCACTACTTTGAAGAAGTTCTTGAAGGCGCTCGTTTGATAGAGGCTCAGTGCTCGAAGAATATTATGTTTGAGTGACATGTATTCCCATTGTAAAAACAATGTTTTATTGAGTTTATCAAGGCTGTATTTATACTTTTGCCCGAAAGTACTATGATGCCTCCTGTGCGGCCGTTTATGTATATATGTATATAACCTGAAAGATGGCAGTCGTCGGCTTCAGCCCCCACGCATATAATGCGGGGGTGTTCGCAGAAGGCGCATGCTCACACTTGATCCAACGTCTTGGTCCATTAAGGAGGTGATAGCGCAGCGAACTAGGCAATCAGACTATAATGCTTTAACACTTTCACTAGGCAATCGAACTAGGCAATCTCCGGTATCTCAAGGTTTTGTTCCTCCAATTTGGCTACTTCAGCTTCTGGGTCCTAAGTTCTTCATGAATGGCCTCCTTGTCAAATATGACTTCCTACCAGTCCATCTTAAACTTCTTGATGTATTACTCCAGATCCTGGTGATACACCAACCTAGGTTAAAACTTCATCTTTTGCTGATAGGTGCTCCATCAGCCTTCTTCCATCCAATCCATTCTGAAGAAATGCATCCTTAACTCAGCACGGTGACAGTAGCATCAACGGGTGGTATCATCAGGGATAGTCGTGTTTCTGCCCTTGTCATTGCCATGAGCTATCTTCCATAGTTCATATCTCCTGCCTTAGGGTTTTCCTTGACAGGACTTTGAGTTTTTTTAACTCTCCATGCTCCGGTCTTTCTCCGATACACCTTGATTCTCGGGTATTGACAACTTCCATAGTCTGCCAAGTTCCATAAGGGTAGCCTTCCTAGGGTATACAAATCTGGAAATTCTTCAGAGCCTTCAAATTATCCTAGTCTTCGGAGTCTTCAACCACTGTAGTTTCCATTATCATAATGTATGGTAAAATCCTCTTCATTCCGAATGGTCTTAGCTGTCTGGTATCTTGTACTTCTTGGAGTGGTCTCATCCGTCGAATCTTCGAGTGGTCAAAAGGGAAAAAAGGTATGGTCTCACTAAAAGTGAATATTTGAATAAGCTCAGAAGAGAAGAGAGGTAAAAGATGCTTTGAAAAGGAAGTTTTAGGGAAAAATCTTTTCCTATGGGCTTGTCAGTTTCTAGGGTCACGTCCTACACTCAACACATGCTCTGATATCATCTTGTAGCGACCCGACCCGAATGGATCAAGTCTCTGTGCTTAAGTGTCATCCCTGGACCGATATGCTGACACACACAGTACTCGAGGATTTATAACAGAGGTAAATCACATGTATAAAGTAACATAAATACTATTACCTCAATCCAAAATAGCGGAATTAATAAGGTTGTGGATTCCCATCAACACCAACGGCAAAGTTGAGTGTAGAAATCGTAACCCTAACGTATCACTTACTCGTCGTAAGAAATCCTGCAACATGAGACGTTGCAGCCACAAAGGGTCAGTACATTGAATGTACTCGCAAATTCACACCATAGAGAATGATGAACAATGGCTATCACTACATGCATATATGGCTGGTGGAAAAGCTCTACGGTTATAGTTTTTGCGAAAAGCCAATTTTTCCCTACTGCAAAGGAATAAATTTTGTTTAACTATCAAGGTGGTTGTTAAACATTGAGAGTGTAGACACCCTCTCAATCCCAATTAAGTATCATCATTTAAAACCCAACAAGATTAATTAAAGTCACATGATGAGATTCACATGAAAATCCAAGTACTAGATACTCAAGACGTCCATAACCAGGGACACGGCTAATCATGATTAGTTTATACACTCTGCAGAGGTTTGTGCACTTTTCCCCACAAGACTCGATCTCCTCCATTGGGATTCTCGCACTACGTGGTGTTTGAGAAACGGATGACCGAGACATAGTCTTTCAAAAGCGCTAGCACCTTACGATCGGGTAGACCGTTACACCTACTTTCCCCCACATCTGCTAGTCTACCACTGTAAGAGTTCGCATGACTTAATCAACTATGCTAGAGCCCATAGTAGCTTGTGGCTGCACACGGAAGTTTCTAGCATGAATAATCTCATGATCCCTTTGAGCCTGGGTGGCGGTCCATAAAGAAAAACAGGCAATCGCTAAATACCCAGGTGCCTAAACAAGCAATCGCCGGAATACCAAGGTGCCTCAATCCACCCATATGTGTGTTAAAGTTGCCACCTTAAGTAAACCATTAATTAACAATCTCACATCTGTCATGAATACTCTCAAACCCAATCCACGTCTACGAGCATAGCATGGAAATATAAGCATAAGGTAATAGTAACTCCCAAGGGTTTGAATGTAACAGGGCAATAGGTTCTACCTCATCAACTACTTCCCAATACCCACATGTTATCAATCCTACTCATGCAATGTTTGAGGGTGAAACTAATGCATAAAAACTGGGTATGAAAGGGATATGATCAAAGTGTGAACTTGCCTGCAATGTTGATGAAGATTATTCGCACTCAAAACTCTTGATAGTTCTACTCGTCACACTCCGGTCAATCTATCGTAAGCAAGCAATAGTAACCACACATAAGCAATCACTCAAAAGACCGGAAAGAACGAAGAAGACGATTCGGAAAACATCAAAACCAAGCAAATAACTCTTGCAACATAACACAATTTCTAACAGTACCAAAATTGTATGAATTTGGCCTTATCAGAAAGTTTAGGTCAAGAGCTTCGATTTGCAAAAAGAATCAGCTCAAACGGAGTTATAAAAATCAAGTTATGATCAAACGAAGTTTGAATTCAAATCTGATCTAATTCAAAATTTAAAATTTCAAAAACATGTTTGAGTTGGATTACTGGATAGAGGAGATCATCACAAAGATGTGGGCGTTGGTTTCGTTGAATTTGTACTAACGAGTAAAAAGTAGTGATAGATTCAAGATTAGGGACTAAACTATGAAGAAATTAATTGCATACGGGTCCCTGGCCGAAATTAAACAGAAAAAGAAAAACCTATCTAACGAACGTTCGCTACAGAAACAAAACCGACGAAAACCGTTCGCTCCAGAGGCATAACTAGTAAACGCTCACTATTTTACCAATACCGAAAAAACGAAACGCGATCTAATCCTAACCGTAGGATCAAGATCAGATGGTCGAGGATGCTCCGGGGCGTACCACGGCGGTGGGAGTTGCCGGCGACGAGGGAGACGGTGGCGGCGGCGTCGGTTGTGAGCGGGGAGGTGACTCCGGGGTCGGCGACAGCGGCAGAGTAGTCGGGGACGAGCGACTCGGCGAGGGGGAGATGACGGAGGAGTCGGCGGCGACGGTGGGGCGCGGGGCAGGGCGGCGGAGCTGCTGCGGTGGTGGCGAGATCCGGTGGCGGCGGCGGAGCTGCGACGCGGGGCGGCGAAAGAGGAGAGAGAGGGGTCCGGGCGGCGCTTATAAAGACGGAGGGGAGGTCGAGGCGTGGAGGAGGGGTAGAGGCAAAGGCGGCGGCGGCGGGACGTGTCCCGGTCGGACACGGGGCACGGCGGCGGCGGTCGCCGTGTGGGAGGCGGAGACGGGAGCGGTCCGGCGAGGTGGCTGGGCCTCGGCTGGGAGCTGGGCCAGCCCAGTTCGTCGGGAAGTTTTTTTAACACAGGCAGACGAAAAATAATAATAAAAGCAAAATAAATAAAATAGAACCTAGGCATATAATATATCAAAATTTTCAGAAAAATATTTCCTACAAGGTGAACATTTTTGTAAAGTCAAATAAAATCCAGAAAAATTCAAATAATTCAAAGAGTGCACCTGCTCTAGTAAAATCCCATAAAAATCATTTTAAAAATACCAAAATTAATTCAAATTTATTTCTCTCCAATTTTCTGGTGTAGGGAATCATTTTACCCTAATTTCTATATATTTTATTTTTGGAGAAAAATAATTTGAATAAAACCCAAATAACTCCAAATTGGAAATAAATTCAAAGGGGCTTTGAATTTAATTCTTTGAAACTCCCAACTCATATTTCATATGTTTTGAAGAAGTCATTTTATCTTCGCTCTTGAAAATCATTGAGTTGCATGAAGTTTATGAATTTGAAATATTTCCAAATGAAATTCAAATATTTTCAACACCCCTTTTCATTTAAATAAATGGAAGAAGTCATGTCATCTTCTCTCCAGGGTTTTGTGGTGAAAATAATTTGAATTCACGGACATCAAAATGCAGAATGAAAGTTTGGGAAAGTCCTTTTATTCCCTCTCATTTAACTTTCAAAAAGTTTCGAACTCACTCACTTTCAGTCAATCAATCAAACAGTCAATCAAATCTATCTATTTATTATAACATTCCAAAATTTAGAATTTTGGGATGTTACAAACCTACCACCCTTAAAATGAATCTCGTCCTCGAGATTCGGAGAGGCAAGCAAGAAAAAGGTTAGGGTTTGGGGGTCTTCTCAAAATCCATCGATCATCACATGGGGGTCTGGGGTGCTACCACCCTTAGAAACATTGTTACGGTCCCATCAATACTCATATACTCCATCCTTATTCTTGACAGGGCCGGTCTCCTCAAATCTTCAGTATAATTCCTTTCTCTGGGCTCTTCCGGTAACGGCATAACCTTTACCACAATTCTTGTCCTTTCATCTTGGTAAGGTTCTTCCATGACTGGGTCTTCTTAGTTGACGGGTCTGGCGCCAATACTAAACAACTATGGATATCTCATGGCGGTCATCCAATTATGGTTTCTCCTGCAGGGAATGGGTCTAGGCTTCTTTTTCACTATGATTGGCAACAGCTGCCTTGTACAAGGGAAAATGATTATACCATTCTAAGGTTTAAACAAGGCTTAATATCATCGTCTCTCTACTATAGGTAAGTCACTCAGATTTACCATCCCATATAGCAAGGCGAATAATAGGAGTAAGTCGGTATGGTTATCAATCCATCCCGCACCCAAATCATTACTTTGTATACGGTTTAGCGAATCTCGCATTCTAACACTCGGTCATCCTCACAAGCATTGTAGAATTTCTCTTGTCGATGAACCAAGGTTCGGATAAATCCATTGTTTCTGCAAGCCAACAAACATCTATCGTTCCTTCACAACTCTCAGGTTTTGCGTAAACTCCTATAAAATCGTCTATCGATTAAATCGTAACTTCTTCCAGGGTTTTTCCTTCAGCAAGAGTGTGCTTGCCTCTTGGCAGGTCCTGGGGCCTATGGGTTAGGACCCATCTCATCACTTGAAATCCTTGAACTCGTCCTCGGGGCAACTAGTCATTATCCCAACATCCAGCTTTCTAGCATGCTTAAATCCATCCAATTGTACGGTCCTTCTTCCTTCTATTGGTTCCAAACTAAGACGTGATTACTCAGACTCATCATGGAGTTATAATTGTTCCATAATACCAACATCATACCTCCTTTATATCCAATAGTAATTCATCTCTTCATCCTTGTGGGTTATCCCACATACCGAGATAAGCACTTATACTTATGAAGTCCATACTCCACTTCGTGGGACATCATTATCCTTTCCAGGGTCAAGCGTCCTTACAGGGGAATATTGGCCATCTCTGGATGGCACTTCTTCAATTGGGAAACGTGAAACACATCATAAACTCCTGACAGTCCTTTGGGTGACTCCAACTTGTTGGCCACTTCTCCCATACGCTCCAAAACTCGGTATGGTCCTACAAATCTTGGGGCTAACTTTCCCTTAACTCCAAATCGTTTAACTCGTCGTAGAGGGGACGAAGACATGCTCTATCTCCAATCTCATTGGCTACCTTCTTGCATTTTCCTTTTGAGTTTGCATAACTCTTCTGCCTGGATTGAGCTACCTTCAGTCTATCTCGAATCAACTTAACATTCTCTTCTGACTCCTTGATCACATTTGGTCCAAACAACTTACGGTCTCCAACTTCATCCCACATACTCTTGGGGTATCACACATATCGAGACAAAACTCGTATTCATTTTGTCAGAAATCCACTCAGTTGAGTATCCTTATCTTTTCCAGGGGTCAAGGGTTCTTACAGGGTACTAACACCCTTAAAATGCACAAATCTTCCATAGACCATATTTCTCATATCCTCAAAATGGTTAAAACCCTTCTTCATAGAGTAACAACTCATAAAATCCATATCAGTACCAACGATGCTAACTTTATTCACTCTCAATTGATTACAATCTCAACTCAACACCTCGATATAAAAGAAAATGTTCTCACTTCTACTAATCCATTTCTTTTGTTGCAAACTCAACTATCTAGCAAAAGTCTCCTTCTGCTTGAGGCATTCTCTGGCAAAATGCCCTGCTCCATTACAACGAAAACATATTACTTCTGACAAGTCTCGAGGTTTCCTTTTTGGGAAACTGTTGAGGTAGTGCCCTGACTCCTTGCACCTGTAACAGGTGATATGACTCAGGTCCCTCCTGGGCTCCAATCGGTTTCTCTTCCTAGACTTTTCCATTCCAATCAGGGCTTCTATTTCCTGTGGGTCATATTCTACTTCCTCTGTCGGGAATTCTACTAGATCCCCATTCAAACAATTTTGGGAGATGTGTCCTTCCTCTCCACATGAATAGCAAGAATTAGTGCAGGGTTTACTCGGGTCTTCTTTAGGTGTGTCCTCCATCTCTTCCTTCATCACAGCTTCTTCTAAAATTTCCATGAGGGCTCCTTTCATTACTTCTTTCTTCTGCTGGATGGTTCGTTGTAACATGGGGTAAATGTGACACTGAGCAGGATAGTGGGTAGTCCCTTCACACAAGAAACAAGTAATCTGCCTAGTTGGGCATTCTTCAACTGGGTGACTTCCTTCACAATTAGGGCATTCATCCTTGTGTTCTTTATGGGTGTGTCCTATTTCTCCACAAATCTTGCATGCACAAGGTTTCTTCATATCCTTTCCATAAGGCTTCAACTTCTAGGACACAAGATAAGATCTTTGTAGAGTCAACTTAAATTCTTTCCAAGTGGTTACTCCTTGCCATCCTTTCATGGTTTGGTACATCCTCCACCAAGTAGCAACACCTCTTTCAAAACACTGAAGAACATGCAGGGTCATATCA
Organism: Triticum urartu; assembly: GCF_003073215.2. Lineage (NCBI taxonomy): Eukaryota > Viridiplantae > Streptophyta > Magnoliopsida > Poales > Poaceae > Triticum > Triticum urartu. The sequence continues at coordinate 631,308,878 of NC_053028.1, read as the reverse complement.
TGTCCAACTATAGGGTTATTCTCCATGTGATCCTCCATGTTCTGAATCCATCGGTCTGTCTCCAACTGACTCGTCGGTCCAGAAAGTACAAGCTCATCTCCATTCATCCTCTATTGGGTCCAAGGGTTTGGGGTGAGATAAGAGAGATAGAGAGGGATACACACAATGCAAACGACAGTTTTGAAAAGACAGATTTTATTTGTGTCTGTTGGAAAAACATCAAACAAATGACAGCTCACAAGCGTCGCATCTAACATAGGCATATAACAGGGGTTGGGTCTTCTAAAGGTCAATAAATCTTCAAGGTCGTCTAACTCTTCAAGTCTATTTCATGCCTCCAATGGCTTCTTCCGATCATGCTTGTCTTTCTCAAATCCTTTTGCCAGATCATCTCTGTTGTCACAAAGTCTATCATGATGTCCTTTAACATTTCTGAAGTTGCGTTCCAAACTTCTGGGTTTCAACACCCTTGGCATGATCCATGGTCCTACTGTCCTTTAGTTCCTGACAAATTTCCGGTATCTCAAGGTTTTGTTCCTCCAATTTGGCTACTTCAGCTTCTGGGTCCTAAGTTCTTCATGAATGGCCTCCTTGTCAAATATGACTTCCTACCAGTCCATCTTAAACTTCTTGATGTATTACTCCAGATCCTGGTGATACACCAGCCTAGGTTAAAACTTCATCTTTTGCTGATAGGTGCTCCATCAGCCTTCTTCCATCCAATCCATTCTGAAGAAATGCATCCTTAAATCAACATGGTGACAATAGCATCAACGGGCGGTATCATCAGGGATAGTCGTGTTTCTGCCCTTGTCATTGCCATGAGCTATCTTCCATAGTTGATATCTCCTTCCTTAGGGTTTTCCTTGATAGGACTTTGAGTTTTTTTAACTCTCCATGCTCAGGTCTTTCTTTGATACACCTTGATTCTCGGGTATTGACAACTTCCATGGTCTGCCAAGTTCCATAAGGGTAGCCTTCCTAGGGTATACAAATCTGGAAATTCTTCAGAGCCTTCAAATTATCCTAGTCTTCGGAGTCTTCAACCACTGTAGTTTCCATTATCATAATGTATGGTAAAATCCTCTTCATTCCGAATGGTCTTAGCTGTCTGGTATCTTGTACTTCTTGGAGTGGTCTCATCCGTCGAATCTTCGAGTGGTCAAAAGGGAAAAAAGGTATGGTCTCACTAAAAGTGAATATTTGAATAAGCTCAGAAGAGAAGAGAGGTAAAAGATGCTTTGAAAAGGAAGTTTTAGGGAAAAATCTTTTCCTATGGGCTTGCCAGTTTCTAGGGTCACGCCCTACAGTCAACACGTGCTCTGATATCATCTTGTAGCGACCCGACCCGAATGGATCAAGTCTCTGTGCTTAAGTGTCATCCCTGGATCGGTATGCTGACACACACAGTACTCGAGGATTTATAACAAAGGTAAATCACATGTATAAAGTAACGTAAATACTATTACCTCAATCCAAAATAGCGGAAGTAACAAGGTTGTGGTTTCCCATCAACACCAACGGCAAAGTTGAGTGTAGAAATCGTAACCCTAACGTATCACTTACTCGTCGTAAGAAATCCTGCAACATGAGACGTTGCAGCCACAAAGGGTCAGTACATTGAATGTACTGGCAAATTCACACCATAGAGAATGATGAACAATGGCTATCACTACATGCATACATGGCTGGTGGAAAAGCTCTATGGTTATAGTTTTTGTGAAAAGCCAATTTTTCCCTACTGCAAAGGAATAAATTTTGTTTAACTATCAAGGTGGTTGTTAAACATTGAGAGTGTAGACACCCTCTCAATCCCAATTAAGCATCATCATTTAAAACCCAACAAGATTAATTAAAGTCACATGATGAGATTCACATGAAAATCAAAGTACTAGATACTCAAGACGTCCATAACCGGGGACACGGCTAATCATGATTAGTTTATACACTCTGCAGAGGTTTGCGCACTTTTCCCCACAAGACTCGATCTCCTCTGTTGGGATTCTCGCACTACATGGTGTTTGAGAAACGGATGACCGAGACATAGTCTTTCAGAAGCGCTTGCACCTTACGATCGGGTAGACCATTACACCTACTTTCCCCTACATCTGCTAGTCTACCACTATAAGAGTTCGCACGACTTAATCAACTATGCTAGAGCCCATAGTAGCTTGTGGCTGCACACGGAAGTTTCTAGCATGAATAATCTCATGATCCCTTTGAGCCTGGGTGGCGGTCCATAAAGAAAAACAGGCAATCGCTGGAATACCCAGGTGCCTAAACAGGCAATCACTGGAATACCCAGGTGCCTCAATCCACCCAGATGTGTGTTAAAGTTGCCACCTTAAGTAAACCATTAATTAACAATCTCACATCTGTCATGAATACTCTCAAACCCAATCCACGTCTACAAGCATAGCATGGCAATATAAGCATAACGTAATAGTAACTCCCAAGGTTTTGAATGTAATAGGGCAATAGGTTCTACCTCATCAACTACTTCCCAATACCCACATGTTATCAATCCTACTTATGCAATGTTTGAGGGTGAAACTAATGCATAAAAACTGGGTATGAAAGGGATATGATCAAAGTGTGAACTTGCCTGCAATGTTGATGAAGATGATTCGCACTCAAAACTCTTGATAGTTCTACTCGTCACACTCCGGTCAATCTATCTTAAGCAAGAAATAGTAACCACACATAAGAAATCACTCAAAAGATCGGAAAGAATGAAGAAGACGATTCGGAAAACATCAAAACCAAGCAAATAACTCTTGCAACATAAAACAATTTCTAACAGTACCAAAATTGTATGAATTTGGCCTTATCAGAAAGTTTAGGTTAAGAGCTTCGATTTGCAAAAAGAATCAGCTCAAACGGAGTTATAAAAATCAAGTTATGACCAAACGAAGTTTGAATTCAAATCTGATCTAATTCAAATTTTAAAATTTCAAAAACATGTTTGAGTTAGATTACTGGATAGAGGAGATCATAACGAAGATGTGGGCGTTGGTTTCGTTGAATTTGGACTAACGAGTAAAAAGTAGTGATAGATTCAAGATTAGGGACTAAACTGTGAAGAAATTAATTACATACGGGTCCCTGGCCGAAATTAAACACAAAAAGAAAAACCTATCTAACGAACGTTCGCTACAGAAACAAAACCGATGAAAACCGTTTGCTCCAGAGGCATAACTAGTAAACACTCACTATTTTACCAATACTGAAAAAAATGAAACACGATCTAATCCTAACCGTAGGATCAAGATCGGACGGTCGAGGATGCTCCGGGGCATACCGCGATGGTGGGAGTTGCCGGCGACGAGGGAGACGGCGGCGGCGGCTGTGAGTGGGGAGGCGACTCTAGGGTCGGCGACAATGACAGAGTAGTCAGGGACGAGCGGCTCAGCGAGGGGGAGACGACGGAGGAGTCGGCGGCGACGGTGGGGCGTGGGGCAGGGCGGCGGAGCTGCTGCGGCAGTCGCGAGATCCGGCGGCGACGGCGGAGCTCCGACGCGGGGCGGCGAAAGAGGAGAGAGAGGGGTCCGGGCGATGCTTATAAAGGCGGAGGGGAGGTCGAGGCATGGAGGAGGGGTAGAGGCAAAGGCGGCGGCGGCGGGACATGTCCCGGTCGGAAACGGGGCACGGCGGCGGCGGTCGCCATGCCGGAGGCGGAGACGGGAGTGGTCGGGCGAGCTGGCTGGGCCTCGGCTGGGAGCTGGGCCGGTCCAGTTCGACGGGAAGTTTTTTTTTAACATAGGGAGGCGAAAAATAATAATAAAAGCAAAATAAATAAAATAGAACCTAGGCATATAATATATCAAAATTTTCAGAAAAAGATTTCCTACAAGCTGAACATTTTTGTAAAGTCAAATAAAATCCAAAAAAATTCAAATAATTCAAAGAGTGCTCCTGCTCTAGTAAAATCCCATAAAAATCATTTTAAAAATACCAAAATTAATTCAAATTTATTTCTCTCCAATTTTCTGATGTAGGGAATCATTTTACCCTAATTTCTATATATTTTATTTTTGGAGAAAAATAATTTGAATAAAACCCAAATAACTCCAAATTGGAAATAAATTCAAAGGGGCTTTGAATTTAATTCTTTGAAACTCCCAACTCATATTTCATATGTTTTGAAGAAGTCATTTTATCTTCGCTCTTGAAAATCATTGAGTTGCATGAAGTTTACGAATTTGAAATATTTCCAAATGAGATTAAATATTTTCAACACCCCTTTTCATTTAAATAAATGGAAGAAGTCATGTCATCTTCTCTCCATGTTTTTGTGGTGAAAAGAATTTGAATTCATGGAGATCAAAATGCAGAATGAAAGTTTGGGAAAGTCCTTTTATTTCCTCTCATTTAACTTTCAAAAAGTTTCGAATTCACTCACTTTCAGTCAATCAATCAAACAGTCAATCAAATCTATCTATTTACTATAACATTCCAAAATTTAGAATTTTGGGATGTTACAACCGGACTCGTCTAACCGCGTCCGTGGTCTTAATGACCTGTCAGATGCTCTAGTTGGTGAGGCCGTTTAGTGTGCGGGTGCCAAGGCAGCCGCACGGTCTTCCGCGCGCAAGGAGCGCTCAATATTTCCATTTACTGTAATGATGCCACGTGGACCGGGCATCTTAAGCATGAGGGAAGCGTAATGCGGTATTGCGTTAAAGCGAGCGAAAGCTTCACGTCCGAGTAGTGCTTGATAGCCACTTTGGAATGGAGCGATGTGGAAGGTTAACTTTTCGCTGCGGAACTTATCGGGAAAGCCGAATATAACCTCTAGTAGTAGGGAGCCCGTGCAATGGGCTTCTGGGCCTGGCGTTACTCCTTTAAAGGTAGTATTGCTATGGCTGTTTTTTGTTGGGTCTATCCCCATTTTGCAGACTTTATCTTGATATATCAGGTTTAAACTACTGCTGCCATCCATCAGGACTCGTGTGAAGTGGTATCCGTTAATTATCGGGTCTAACACCAAGGCATCCCATCCTGCATGCCGGATACTTGCCGAGTAATCCCGGTGGTCAAAGGTGATCGGTTTGGATGACCAGTGGCAGAACTCCGCGGTGATAGGCCCTGGGGCATGTGCCTCTAGGAGTGCCGCTTTGTTTCTTCCCTTCATCACATGTAACACGTTTACTGTTTTGAATTCTGGTGGGAATTTCTTCTGTTCCCCAGTGCTTTGCTTGCGAGGCTCGTCCTCATCTTCACTTGGCGTATCCCGCCCCTTGTGTTCGGCGTTGAGTTTGCCGGACTGCTTGAAGACCCAACATTCTCTATGGGTATGATTTGTGGGTTTATCGGGGGTGCTGTGGATCTGACATATTTTGTCCAGAATCTTGTTTAGGCTGGACAGTTCGTCTCTATTGCCTTTGGAGGGCAGCTTTTGCTGACCTATTCGAGAGCTTCTGAATCCGGCGTTTACCGTCGTGCTCCTCGGGCTGTCTTCTTTATTCCGGCGGTTGTTTTTGTTGCGTCGTGGCTTCCCGTTTCTGTCCCTCACTTCGGATGTACTTGGGTCGCTGGTGCTGCATTGGGCTAACCAGCTGTCCTCGCCCACGCAAAAGCGGGTCATGAGGCTTGTTAATGCTGCCATTGTTCTCGGCTTTTCTTGGCCGAGGTGTCTAGAAAGCCATTCGTCTCGAATGCTATGCTTGAAAGCTGCTAAGGCTTCGGCGTCCGGACAGTCGACTATTTGGTTCTTTTTAGTGAGAAACCTGTTCCAAAGCTTTCGGGCTGACTCTCTGGGCTGTTGAGTTATATGACTTAAATCGTCTGCATCCGGTGGTCGGACATAGGTCCCTTGAAAATTTGCCCGAAAAGCGTCTTCGAGCTCCTCCCAGCTTCCAATGGAGTTTTCGGGGAGGCTTTTAAGCCAGTGCCGAGCTGGCCCTTTCAGCTTGAGGGGTAAGTACTTGATGGCGTGGAGATCGTCTCCTCGAGCCATGTGGATATGGATGATGTAGTCCTCTATCCAGATCCCAGGGTCTGTCGTTCCGTCGTACGCCTCTATGTTTACGGGTTTGAATCCCTCTGGAAATTCATGGTCCAGCACCTCATCGGTGAAACATAGGGGGTGTGCGGCACCCCTGTATTTGGGTGTACCGTGGTGTTCGGATGTTTGTTGTGTTGCATTGCGTGCTGGAGCGCGCTTGCTTGGCCCGTAGATGGATCTGGTTGCGCCGTCCTTTTGATGCGAGCCCTCACGTGGATCGCGTACTGGCTTGTGTGCGGCGTCGTTTGCCGCTCTATGTTGGCCACGAGGTCGTCTATCCGACCGGATGGCTGTTTTGTTTTTTGATTGCGGGGGATCTAAGGCCTCCTCATCGAATTTAGGTAGCAGCTTTCGCTTCGGGTAGCTCTTTGTGTGGCGACTACCGCCGTACTTTGCTGCAGTGTTGAGTACTTCACTCCATCTAATTCTGAGTGTGTCTTGTGCAGCCCTGAGCCTTTGCTTCTTCTTTTTCAGACTCCTCGCAGTGGCAACAAGCCTTTGATGTTTATTCTGTTGCTCCAGGTGCCTATCCGGTGTGATGTCGTCCGGACTGTTATCTTCGACGGAGTCGGGTTGTTCGGTTTGATTCTCTGTGTTGCTGTGGTCGGACGATGGTTCAATGTCATGTTTGTCGTCCGCTGGCTCACCCTGCTCTATCGCTGGGTCTATATGATCGCTGTTTCTGCCGAGGCGGGATTTGGAGCGGCGCTTACGCTGCCGCTTTGACTGCTTCTCGAGGGAACAACCCTTCGCTGCGTCCTTCCGTTCCCCGTCGTCGTTTTCTTTGGGTGTGTCCACCATGTATACATCATATGATGAAGTGGGCGTCCAGTGCCCTGTGGGCAGTGATTCCTGTTCGTCTTCTGCATCGTTGTCCATACCATCAATGTCTTCGGAGTCGAAGTCGAGCATGTCGGTCAAATCGTCGACAGTGGCTACTAAGTGGGTGGTGGGTGGGCAGCGAATTTCTTCGTCATCCGCATCCCAATCCTGCCGGACATAGTTCGGCCAGGACTCTCCTAACAGGGAGAGAGACCTTAATGAGTTCAGTATGTCGCCGAAGGGCGAGTGCTGAAAGATATCCGCGGAGGTGAACTCCATGGTCGGCGCCCAGTCGGATTCGATAGGCACGGGCGCAGGCGGTTCGGAGTCCGTGGCCGGGGAAGAATCCGACAGTTTGGCGTCACGGCTCTCGTGAAGGGTAAGGTCGATACTCGGCTCGATCGCCGATGAGAATGAGGCCTCCGTAGCGGGGTCTATCCACCCGTCCCTGGAGGGCGCAATTGGCTCCGAATTGAGGGTCGGAGCGGTCACCGGTGCGATCTCCCGAACACTGTCCGATGGTAGAGCTAAATCATGCTCATCGTGACCGTGCGGCGCATTCGGCAAGGGCTCGAATCCGTCGAAGATCAAGTCTCCGTGGACGTTGATTGTGTAGTTCAAGTTTCCAAATCTGACCTGATGGCCAGGGGCGTAGCTTTCGATCTGCTCCAGATGGCCAAGCGAGTTGGCCCGCAGTGCGAAGCCGCCGAATACAAAGATCCGTCCGGGGAGAAAAGTCTCACCCTGGACTGCATCGGTATCGATGATTGAAGGAGCCATCAAGCCTAACGATGACGACACAGAGGAACTCTCAATGAAAGCACCAATGTCGGTGTCAAAACCGGCGGATCTCGAGTAGGGGGTCCCGAACTGTGCGTCTAGGCGGATGGTAACAGGAGGCAGGGGACACAATGTTTACCCAGGTTCGGGCCCTCTTGATGGAGGTAATACCCTACATCCTGCTTGATTGTTCTTGATAATATGAGTAGTACAAGAGTTGATCTACCACGAGATCGAAGAGGCTAAACCCTAGAAGCTAGCCTATGGTATGATTGTTGTTGTTCTACGGACTAAAACCCTCCGGTTTATATAGACACCGGAGGGGGCTAGGGTTACACAGAGTCGGTTACAAGGAAGGAGACCTACATATCCGTATTGCCAAGCTTGCCTTCCACGCCAAGGAGAGTCCCATCCGGACACGGGACGAAGTCTTCAATCTTGTATCTTCATAATCCAATAGTCCGGCCAAAGGATATAATTCGGCTGTCCGGATACCCCCTAATCCAGGACTCCCTCAGGGGTCACATCGATCGTGAGTCTCTGCTTGTTACCGCGCGCTCCTAATCCACTACGATTTGGATATTTGATCTGAGGGGCCTATGGCCTGATAGCACTAACCATCACGTGGGCATAGTATGGGTGTTCTGCGTCGTATGCATCAGCCGAAGCTTAATAGACGTCAGCGACTGAGCGGCGCACGCCGGGTTGGACTGCGTAAGCTCCTGCCTTGTTGAAGGAGGTAGCTAGGTCTGCTCACCGGCTGCATACGCAACGTGCAGGAGTTCCCAGGGAGATGGCCCATGACCCCTGGGGGCATAGGTCTAGTCCGGCGTGTTGACCTCTCTATTAAGTCTAGGTCGGGTTGCGGCGTATTGTTTGGCCAAGGCCGGGCATGACCCAGGAAAGTGTGTCCAGCCGGAGTTAATCGAGCATGGTGGGTAAGTTGGTGCACCCCTGGAGGGAAGAAAACATCTATCTATAGCCTGTCCTACGGTAACGGGCACTAGGAGTTGTATCCCGATCGATACAACTAGAACTGGATACTTGTGATGAGAAATGAATTGTGCATGAGAAATGAATTGTGCATGAGAAATGAATTGTGCATGAGAAATGGATAGTATGGCTCTGGGATTGCTTTCTCGCAGGGAGTCGAGAAAGGATCTCTGGCCGAGGTTGATAACACTACTGCTACTTTACTTTATGCTACTCTACTCCCTCCTGTTGCTGCAAGATGGTGGTTTCCAGAAGATGCTAGTCATCGATAGGACTAAGCCTTTCCTCTATTCTGGCATTCTGCAGTTTAGTCCACAGATACAACCCATTTCCTTTGATACAGATGCATACTTAGGTTAGATCTGATGTAAGTCTTGCGAGTACTTTGGATGATTACTCACGGCTGCTTTGCTACCTCTTTTCCCCCATACCCGATTGTTGCGACCAGATGACGGATCTCAGGATCCAGATGACACCACGGATGACTACTGCTACCCCGAGGGTGCCTACTACTACGTGATGGCCACTGACGACTTGGAGTAGTTAGGAGGCTCCCAGGCAGGAGGCCTTGCCTTTTCGATCGTTGTTGATTTTGTGCTAGCCTTCTTAAGGCAAACTTGTTTAACTTATGTCTGTACTCAGATATTGTTGCTTCCGCTGACTCTTGTGTATTCAAGCTTATGTATTCGAGCCCTCGAGGCCCTTGGCTTGTAATATAAAGCTTGTATTATTTTAATTTGTGTCTAGAGTTGTGTTGTGATATCTTCCCGTGAGTCCTTGATCTTGATCATACACATTTGCGTGTATGATTAGTGTACGGTCAAATCGGGGGCGTCACAGGGCCACACCTTGCCCACAAGGGTGGGGGGCGCACCCTACCCCCCTAGGCGCGCCCCCTACCTCGTGGGCCCCTGGTGGCCCTCCGGTGGCCATCTTCTGCTATATGAAGTCTTTCGATGAAAAAAATAGCAAGCCATCTTCTCGGACGAAACTCCGCCGCCACGAGGCGGAACCTTGGCGGAACCAATCTAGGGCTCTGGCGGAGCTGTTCTGCCAGGGAAACCCCCCCCCCCCCCCCGAAGGGGGAAATCATCGTCATCGTCATCACCAACGCTCCTCTCATCGGGAGAGGGCAATCTCCATCAATATCTTCATCAGCACCATCTCCTCTCAAAACCCTAGTTCATCTCTTGTATCCAATTCTTGTCTCCAAGTCCGGGATTGGTACCTGTGGGTTGCTAGTAGTGTTAATTACTCCTTGTAGTTGATGCTAGTTGGTTTATTTGGTGGAAGATCATATGTTCAGATCCTATATGCATATTAATACCCCTTTGATTATGAACATGTTTATGCTTTGTGAGTAGTTACGTTTGTTCCTGAGGACATGGGAGAAGTCTTGCTATTAGTAGTCATGTGAATTTGGTATTCATTTGATATTTTGATGAGATGTATGTTGTCTCTCCTCTAGTGGTGTTATGTGAACGTCGACTACATGACACTTCACCATTATTTGGGCCTAGAGGAAGACATTGGGAAGTAATAAGTAGATGATGGGTCGCTAGAGTGACAGAAGCTTAAACCCTAGTTTATGCGTTGCTTCGTAAGGAACTGATTTGGATCCATATGTTTCATGCTATGGTTAGGTTTACCTTAATAATATTTTTGTAGTTGCGGATGCTTGCAATAAAGGTTAATCATAAGTGGGATGCTTGTCCAAGTAAGGACAGTACCCAAGCACCGGTCCACCCACATACCAAATTATCGAAGTACCGAACGCGAATCATATGAGCGTGATGAAAACTAGCTTGATGATATTCCCATGTGTCCTTGGGAGCACTTTTCTCTATATAAGAGTTTGTCCAGGCTTGTCCTTTGCTACAAAAAGGATTGGGCCACCTTGCTGCACTTTATTTACTTTTGTTACTTGTTGCTCGTTACAAATTATCCTATCACAAAACTATCTGTTACCACTTATTTCAATACTTGCAGAGAATACCTTGCTGGAAACCGCTTATCATTTCCTTCTGCTCCTCGTTGGGTTCGACACTCTTACTTATCGAAAGGACTACAATAGATCCCCTATACTTGTGGGTCATCAAGAATCTTTTCTAGCACCATTGCTGGGGAGTGAAGCGCCTTTGGTAGGTGGAAATTTGGTAAGGAAAAATTTATATAGTGTGCTGAAATTTATTGTCACTTGTTACTATGGAAACTAATCCTCTGAGGGGCTTGTTCGGGGTATCTTCACCCCGACCAGTAGAGCAAAGAGTTGCTCCTCAACCTACTGAACCTACTGAAAATGAAAATATCTGCTTTGAAATTCCTTCGAGTATGATAGAAAAACTGCTAGCTAATCCCTTTTTAGGAGATGGAACAAAACATCCTGATGAGCATCTAATATACGTGGATGAAGTTTGTGGATTATTTAAGCTTGCAGGTGTACCCGGAGATGTTGTTAAGAAGAAGGTATTCCCTTTATCTTTGAAGGGAGATTCATTGACATGGTATAGGCTATGTGATGATATGGGGTCTTGGAATTACAAACGATTGAAATTGGAATTTCATCAGAAGTTTTATCCTATGCATCGTGTTCATCGTGATCGCAATTATATATATAATTTTTGGCCTCGCGAAGGAGAAAGCATCGCTCAAGCTTGGGGGATGCTTAAATCAATGTTATATTCATGCCCCAATCATGAGCTCTCAAGAGAAATGATTATTCAAAAAATATATGCTCGGCTTTCTGATAGCAATCGCACCATGCTTGATACTTATTGTGCTGGCTCTTTTATGATGAAGACTACTGAATTCAAATGGGATTTATTGGAAAGAATTAAACGCAACTCTGAAGATTGGGACCTCGACAAAGGTAAGGAGTTAGGTATGACACCTAGGTTTGATTGTGTTAAATCTCTTATGGATACCGATGTTTTCCGTAAATTTAGCACTAAATATGGACTTGACTCTGAGATAGTAGCTTCTTTCTGTGAATCTTTTGCTACTTATGTTGATCTCCCCAAGGAGAAGTGGTTTAAATATCATCCTCCCATAGAAGTAAAAGTAACTGCACCTATTAAAGTTGAAGAAAAGACTATCACTTATAATGATCCTATTGTTCCTACTTCTTATGTTGAGAAACCACCTTTTCCTATTAGGATAAAGGATCATGCTAAAGCTTCAACTCTGGTTCGTAAAAGTAATATTAAAACTTATACACCTCATGAGCAGATTAAAGTTGAACCTGATATTGCTATTGTTAAAGATCTCTTGTCTGATAATATTGATGGGCATGTTATTCATTTCCTTGATGAAACTACTAGAATTGCTAAACCTTGTGCTAAAGATAAAAACAGACCGGTGGTAGGCATGCCTGTTATTTTTGTTAAAATAGGAGATCATTGTTATCATGGCTTATGTGATATGGGTGCTAGTGTTAGTGCAATACCTATTAGCCTATATAGAGAAATTATGCATGATATTGCACCTGTTGAGTTAGAAGATATTGATGCCACAATTAAACTTGCCAATAGAGATACTATTTCACCAATGGGAATTGTTAGAGATGTTGAAGTCTTGTGTGGGAAAACTAAATATCCTGCTGATTTTCTTGTTCTTGGTTCCCCACAAGATAGCTTTTGTCCCATCATATTTGGTAGACCCTTCTTGGACACTGTTAATGCTACCATATATTGCAAAAGGGATGTTGTTACTATCGGCTTAGACGATATGACTCATGAATTTATTTTCTCTAAATTTAGTAGACAACACCGTGAAGAAGAATTACCTAGTGAGGATGAAATTATTGGTCTTGCTTCTATTGCCGTACCTCCTAGTGATCCTTTAGAACAATATTTGCTAGACCATGAAAATGATATGTTTATGAATGAAAGAAGGGAAATAGATGAAGTATTCTTTAAACAGGAACCTATTCTGAAACACAATTTGTCTGTTGAAATCCTAGGGGATCCTCCTCCACCCAAGGGTGATCCCGTGTCTGAGCTTAAACCGTTATCTGATACTCTTAAATATGCTTATCTTGATGAGAAAAAGATATATCATGTTATTATTAGTGCTAACCTTTCAGAACATGAAGAAGAAAGATTATTGAAAACTCTAAAGAAGCACCGTGCTGCTATTGGGTATACTCTTGATGATCTTAAGGGCATTAGTCCCACTCTATGTCAACATAAAATTAATTTGGAAGAAGATGCTAAAGCAGTTCGTGATCATCAACAACGGCTGAATCCAAAAATGAAAGAAGTGGTAAGAAAGGAAATACTAAAGCTCCTTGAGGCAGGTATAATCTATCCCGTTGTCGATAGTCAGTGGGTAAGTCCTGTCCATTGTGTCCCTAAGAAGGGAGGTATTACTGTCGTTCCTAATGATAAAGATGAACTGATTCCTCAAAGAATTATTACAGGTTATAGGATGGTAATTGATTTCCGCAAATTAAATAAGGCTACTAAAAAGGATCATTACCCATTACCTTTTATCGATCAAATGCTAGAAAGATTATCCAAACATACACATTTTTGCTTTCTAGATGGTTACTCTGGTTTCTCTCAAATACCTGTGTCAGCCAAAGATCAATCAAAGACTACTTTTACTTGCCCTTTTGGTACTTTTGCTTATAGAAGTATGCCTTTTGGTCTATGTAATGCACCTGCTACCTTTCAAAGATGCATGATGGCTATATTCTCTGACTTTTGTGAAAAGATTTGTGAGGTTTTCATGGACGATTTCTCCGTCTATGGATCTTATTTTGATGATTGCTTGAGCAACCTTGATCGAGTTTTGCGGAGATGTGAAGAAACTAATCTTGTCTTGAATTGGGGAAAGTGCCACTTTATGGTTAATGAAGGTATTGTCTTGGGGCACAAAGTTTCTGAAAGAGGCATTGAGGTTGATAAAGCTAAAGTTGATGCTATTGAGAAGATGCCATGTCCCAAGGACATCAAAGGTATAAGAAGTTTCCTTGGCCATGACGGATTTTATAGGAGGTTCATTAAGGACTTCTCAAAAATTTCTCGGCCTCTGACTAATTTATTACAAAAAGATATACCATTTGTCTTTGATGATGATTGTGTAGAAGCATTTGAAATTCTTAAGAAAGCATTGATCACTGCACCTATTGTTCAGCCACCTGATTGGAATTTACCCTTTGAAATTATGTGTGATGCTAGTGATTATGCTGTAGGTGCCGTTCTAGGGCAAAGAGTTGATAATAAATTAAACGTTATTCAATATGCTAGTAAAACCCTAGACAATGCTCAAAGAAATTATGCTACAACTGAGAAAGAATTTTTAGCAGTTGTATTTGCTTGTGAGAAGTTCAGACCTTATATTGTTGATTCTAAAGTAACTATTCACACTGATCATGCTGCTATTAAATATCTCATGGAAAAGTAAGATGCTAAACCTAGACTTATTAGATGGGTTCTCTTGCTACAAGAATTTGACTTACATATCGTTGATAGAAAGGGAGCTGAGAACCCCATTGCAGACAACTTGTCTAGGTTAGAAAATGTGCTTGATGACCCACTACCTATTGATGATAGCTTTCCTGATGAGAAACTAAATGTCATAAATGCTTCTCATACTGCTCCATGGTATGCTGACTATGCTAATTACATTGTTCCTAAGTTTATACCACCTAGTTTCACATACCAACAAAAGAAAAAGTTCTTCTATGATTTGAGGCATTACTTTTGGGATGACCCACATCTTTATAAAGAAGGAGTAGATGGTGTTATTACACGTTGTGTACCTGAGCATGAACAGGAACAGATCCTATGCAGGTGTCACTCCGAAGCTTATGGAGGACACCATGCTGGAGATAGAACCGCACATAAGGTATTGCAATCTGGTTTTTATTGGCCTACTCTCTTCAAGGATGCCCATAAGTTTGTCTTATCTTGTGATGAATGTCAAAGAATTGGTAATATTAGTAGACGTCAAGAAATGCCTATGAATTATTCACTCGTTATCGAACCATTTGATGTTTGGGGCTTTGACTATATGGGACCTTTTCCTTCCTCTAATGGATATACACATAATTTAGTTGTTGTTGATTACGTTACTAAGTGGGTAGAAGCTATTCCAACTAGTAGTGCTGATCATAACACTTCTATTAAAATTCTCAAAGAAGTTATTTTTCCAAGATTTGGAGTCCCTAGTTATTTAATGACTGATGGTGGTTCACATTTTATTCATGGGGCTTTCCGTAAAATGCTTGCTAAATATGATGTTAATCATAGAATTGCATCTCCTTATCACCCACAGTCTAGTGGTCAAGTAGAATTGAGTAATAGAGAGCTCAAATTAATTTTGCAAAAGACTGTTAATAGATCTAGAAAAAATTGGTCCAAGAAACTTGATGATGCATTATGGGCCTATAGAACTACATATAAAAATCCTATGGGTATGTCTCTGTATAAAATGGTTTATGGAAAAGCATGTCACTTACCTCTCGAACTAGAACACCAGGCATATTGGGCTATTAAAGAACTCAATTATGATTTCAAACTTGCCGGTGAGAAGAGGTTATTTGATATTAGCTCACTTGATGAATGGAGAACCCAAGCCTATGAAAATGCCAAGTTGTTTAAAGAAAAAGTTAAAAGATGGCATGACAAAAGGATACAAAAGCGTGAGTTTAATGTAGGTGACTATGTATTGCTACACAACTCTCGATTAAGATTTTTTGCAGGAAAACTTCTCTCTAAATGGGAAGGTCCTTACGTTATCGAGGAGGTCTATCGTTCCGGCGCCATAAAAATCAATAACTTCGAAGGCACAAATCCGAAGGTGGTGAACGGTCAAAGAATCAAACATTATATCTCAGGTAATCCCATAAATGTTGAAACCAATGTTATTGAAACCGTAACCCCAGAGGAATACATAAGGGACACTTTCCGGAATGTTTCAGACTCCGAAAAGGAATAGGTATGTGGTACGGTAAGTAAACCGACTCCAAAACAGTTTTTTAAGGCAATATTTCTCCGTTTTGGAATATTTAGAAAAATAGAAAAATAAGAAGCAGTCCAGGAAGGACACGAGGCCTCCACGAGGGTGGAGGGCGCGCCCTACCCTACTGGACGCGCCCCCTACCTCGTGGGCACCTCGTGCGCTCTCCGGACTCTGTATTCTTACACGACACGTATTTTGGTCGATAAAAATTCATTATATAATCTCCCGGGGGTTTTGACTCCCGTATCACGCAAATATCTCTTGTCTTTGTTTTGAGATGTCCTGCTGCAGACAGAGCAACATGTCGTCCTAGGATTCGGAAGGATAAAGCTATGTGGCTGATTACCTTGCAGATCCTAAGGTCTATGGGGATGTGGAGCATTGAGGTTGGACTACTGAAGAAGAAGAGGACTATGAACCCAAGGGTAAGGAGGAGACGAGCTCAGATGAAGATGAAGTCCCACTACCTCAACCTGGGGACATGCATGTGGAGTTCAAAAAGTCAAGCCTCCCGGATAGGGTAAAGAAACCTAAGATCGAGTTTATCCCTTTTCGCCTCTTGCAGGAAAACAAGAAGGAACTATGCAAAAAGATACTGAGCCTAGAACAGGAGATCGAGGACCTAAGGGACCAAAATTCTGTCCTCAAGCGCAAATTAAGGAAGAAGCCTACGCCATCAACAAAACCATCACCTTCTCCACCAACAAAGAAGAATTGAGTATCTGGTATGGGCACTCCCCTTGGCAACTGCCAAGCTTGGGGGAGTGCCCCGGTATCGTATCACCATCACTTCTACCTTTACCGTTTTTCTTAGTTCGACCCTTTTCGTAATATCTTGATCTAGTAGAATAAAAGTTCTTAGTATGATCTAGTCGTGAGTTTTGCTTTATAATCCTTCTATGTAATCGAGTCCATGAGCTATATAATAAAGATTAGTGTTGAGTCAAGAGCTTGATTATTTCGCCATGATCCTAAGAGAAAGAAAAGAGAAAGAAATAAAAAGAAACAAAGAGATCATGTGAGTCTTATGGAGAGTAATGAGCTCACATAGAAAAAGTATGATGAATAAAAGTTGTTGAGAGTTGACAAGCATAGTTTTGGTCATCGTTGCAATTAATAGGAAGTAATAAAGAAAGAGAGGTCTTCACATATAGATATACTAGCTTGGACATCTTTTATGATTGTGAGCACTCATTAAAATATGACATGCTAAAGAGTTAACGTTGGACAAGGAAGACAACATAATGGGTTATGTTTTCTTACATCGGAGATAAATTATATTGTCATGGATCATCCAACATGGTTGAGCTTGCCTTTCTCCCTCATGCTAGCCAAATTCATCACACCAAGTAGAGATACTACTTGTGCTTCCAAATACCCTTAAATCAGTCTTGCCATGAGAGTCCACCATACCAGCCTATGGATTGAGTAAGATCCTCCAAGTAATTTGTCATCGGTGCAAGCAATAAAAATTGCTCTCTAAATATGTATGACTTTATTAGTGTGGGAGAAATAAGCTTTATGCGATCGTGTGATATGGAAGAAATAAAAGCGACAGACTGCATAATAAAGGTCCATATCACAAGTGGCAATATAAAGTGACGTTCTTTCGCACTAAGATTTTGTGCATCCAACTACAAAAGCGCATGAAAACCTCTGCTTCCCTCTGCGAAGGGCTTATCTTTTACTTTTATCTCCTATATTGCATAAGAGTCATGGTGATCTTCACCCTTCCTTTTTACATTTTATCCTTTGGCAAGAACAGTATGTTGGAAAGATCCTGGTATATATGGCTAATTGGATGTGAGTTTTCATGAACTATTATTGTTGACATTACCCTTGAGGTAAAACGTTGGGAGGCAAAACTATAAGCCCCTATATTTCTCTGTGTCCGATTAAAACTCCATACCCATAAGTATTGCGTGAGTGTCAGCAATTGTGAAATACTATATGATAGTTGAGTATGTGGACTTGCTGAAAAGCTCTTATATATTGACTCTTTCCTATGTTATGATAAATTGCAATTGCCCCAATGGCTGAGATTATAGTTTGTTAGTTTTCAATGAAGTTTACGATTCATACTTGAAAT
The DNA here is from genome assembly GCF_003073215.2 of Triticum urartu. Lineage (NCBI taxonomy): Eukaryota > Viridiplantae > Streptophyta > Magnoliopsida > Poales > Poaceae > Triticum > Triticum urartu. The sequence goes on along the minus strand of NC_053028.1, from coordinate 631,291,218 downwards.
TGTGATTGAATTATTGCTCTAGCATAAGAGATCATATGACAAGAATTATATAAGTTGATGTTTTAAGAATGATCATGATGCCCTCATGTCCGTATTTTATTTTTATCGACTCCTCTATCTCTAAACATATGGACATATTTTTCGATTTCGGCTTTTCGCTTGAGGACAAGCGAGGTCTAAGCTTGGGGGAGTTGATACGTCCATTTTGCATCATGCTTTTATATCAATATTTATTGCATTATGGGTTGTTATTACACATTATGTCACAATACTTATGCCTATTCTCTCCTATTTTACAAGGTTTACATGAAGAGGGAGAATGCCAGCAGCTGGGATTCTGGGCTGGAAAAGGAGCAAATATTAGAGACCTATTCTGCACAGCTCCAAAAGTCCTGAGGGTGGGGGCGCGCCCCCTACCCACGAGGGGGCCACACCCTGCCCACGAGGGTGGGGGCGCGCCCCCTACCTCGTGGGCCCCTGGGTGGCCCTCTGGTGGCCATCTTCTGCTATATGAAGTCTTTCGATAAAAAAAATAGTAAGCCATCTTCTCGGACGAAACTCCGCCGCCACGAGGCGGAACCTTAGCGGAACCAATCTAGGGCTCTGGCGGAGCTGTTCTGCCGGGGAAACTTCCCTCCTGGAGGGGGAAATCATCGTCATCGTCATCACCAACGCTCCTCTCATCGGGAGAGGGCAATCTCCATCAACATCTTCATCAACACCATCTCCTCTCAAAACCCTAGTTCATCTATTGTATCCAATTCTTGTCTCTAAGTCCGGGATTGGTACCTGTGGGTTGCTAGTAGTGTTAATTACTCCTTGTAGTTGATGCTAGTTGGTTTATTTGGTGGAAGATCATATGTGCATATCCTATATGCATATTAATACCCCTCTGATTATGAACATGTTTATGCTTTGTGAGTAGTTACGTTTGTTCCTGAGGACATGGGAGAAGTCTTGCTATTAGTAGTCATGTGAATTTGGTATTCGTTCGATATTTTGATGAGATGTGTGTTGTCTCTCCTCTAGTGGTGTTATGTGAACGTTGACTACATGACACTTCACCATTATTTGGGCCTAGAGGAAGGCATTGGGAAGTAATAAGTAGATGATGGGTTGCTAAAGTGACAGAAGCTTAAACCCTAGTTTATGTGTTGTTTCGTAAGGGGATGATTTGGATCCATATGTTTCATGCTATGGTTAGGTTTACCTTAATACTTTTGTTGTAGTTGCGGATGCTTGCAATAGAGGTTAATCATAAGTGGGATGCTTGTCCAAGTAAGGACAGTACCCAAGCACCGGTCCATCCACATACCAAATTATCAAAGTACCGAACGCGAATCATATGAGCGTGATGAAAACTAGCTTGATGATATTCCCATGTGTCCTCGGGAGCACTTTTCTCTATATAAGAGTTTGTCCAGGCTTATCCTTTGCTACAAAAAAGATTGGGCCACCTTGCTGCACTTTATTTACTTTTATTACTTGGTGCTCGTTATAAATTATCCTATCACAAAACTATCCGGTACCACTTATTTCAGTACTTGCAGAGAATACCTTGCTGGAAACCGCTTATCATTTCCTTCTGCTCCTCGTTGGGTTCGACACTCTTACTTATCGAAAGGACTATGATAGATCCCCTATACTTGTGGGTCATCAGAAACTTATATGATGTAAAGTAGAACCGATGGCCATAGGTTTCACTAGTGGCTTCTCTCAAGATAGCATGTATTACGGTGGGTGAACAAATTACTGCCGAGCAATTGATAGAAAAGCGCATAGTTATGATGACTAGTCGTAAACCCGTGCTTCTGCACGGGCTAGCTTATTCTAAATAGATGTATGTAGATTGAACATCTACTAACATTTGATGCATGCAATATTTGTTTGAAATAAAATATATACTTATTACATAATGAATTGCTAATATTGTTTCCTGGGTGATACAAAGGATCTATTTCTCAATCAATTCCGATTGGGACAATTTGCAAATAAGTAGGTTTAATAAATTATGCTACACTGATACTAAAGTTGCATACCTTGCTCTAAATAGAAAAGAAAAATGCCATCACAAAATATGTACTATCTTTCCCTTTTTAAATGATGGTAGTCAATTTGTGTGCTTGGGAATATACAGTAATATAGCATGATATGTGTACCAACCCTGAATGCCTCCATTGAGCTTGATTTAAAGGAGTGAAAGCGCATTCTAAAGCTTGAGAACCAAACATATTTTTTGTATGTTAACAGAAAGACAAATGAGCGCATCATTTTTTAGTTCGACGCATTAATCTTTTTGTGTAACCTGCTAATGAAAACATTTGATAATCCAATGTTAGTGTGAACATTTACACGTAAGAATAACGTTCGGATTTTTCTCAAATTTAAGAGTGTGGTTAGATTGTTTTTTGCTATTTCAGGCCTGGGAGCAAAAGACGAAATAATGTCATTTGCAATCAATATGGTGATACAATATTTGTAGGAAACATAGTAAAGAAAAAGTAATAGGCGTACATGTATTAAAAAATTGGCACTGGTGTGTTTCTGCTGCCTAATTGACACCATGCATCATATTCTGCGTATATGGTAGCAAAATTGCAAGAATGCAAAAATTCTGATCATGCCTAACTTATTTGTATGTATAGTATATATTATAAGAAGACGCTACAGAACTTTATAAAACATACATAAAAATTCCCAAATCTGGACATATATTACATTATATATTATCCAGTACATCTAAAGAGAAGTACTCAGATATAATATTGGAAGTTGCTAGTGTGTGCATATTTAATATTCGTTCTATTTTCTCTCCTATCTCTACAAAATATTAGTCAGAACAAAATAGGAAACTTAGAACGCAAGACATGTTCTACTTGTAATGAATACAGTACATGCTTTGGACGATCTGATGGATACCGTATTTAAGAAATAGCAGTCTAACAAACCATCTGTACGGAAAACTGCACATAGCCATGAGGCATGCATTCTATAAATACATGATCCCCAGTTTCGTCCATAAACTTCTACAGAGATATAAATTTACATAAATTGAGGAGCGTCGAGTACAGTCATAAGTGTCAAACACATCAACAGACTTGGATTATGCCATCGCGGGCACAAAACACTGTTGTTGTTGCTACTTTTTCCCTGGTAAAAGGGCATCAAACCCGCCCGCAATCTTGTACATCCTAATAAATTGGACTTAGCTTCTACAACATGTATCTGTCGATAGGATGCAAGATGTGCGAGAGAAAAACTTGCAAAGAAATGGATTAGCATATAGCATCTTCTATAAAAAAATCTGCACGCAACACACGAACCACGGTTACATAATCAGTATACGATTACTTGGAGTGTATAATATGCAATGTGTTATATATGTCACAAATTCGCTAATTTAACATTGCTCAGAAGGATATGTCGTTAGCTTCCGTTTGACCTGTAAATCAACACAAAAATCAGAAGAAGAAAAAACATATCTATATTTCTATAAATATTATCTCAGACATATGGTGATCATGTGCAAGTTTAAACAGGTGGATGGAGGTGGGATGATTAGAACTGGGCAGAGAAAAGGGCCATGTTGCAAATGTTTATTCTGTTGCTCTAGAAGGAGTAACATACATGAGACAAACTCTTTTTCCCAAGGGTTAGAAGAACAATACACATCCATGCCGACGGCAGCCACCCATGTGCACCGTCTCCAATCGGGAAATCATGTGTGTGTCCCATATCCACTGCAACGCTGCCCCGTAGAATACCACACGGCTCGGCTGGAGCAGGTGCGCCTACTGGAACATCATGCACACCGAGCAGGTGGCCTACTCCGAGTGTCCGGCATGGTGCAAGTCAAGCAAGCCACTCGTCATGTCGTTGATAGCAAGTAAAGTTGCTGTGGCGCATGCATTCTGAGTGTATTGTTATTGCAGCCATGCTGATCTTTCCCCATGCAACACAGTCTTGTTGCCTTTATCAATATGTATGAGACTTGAGACATCTTCAAGAGAGTACCTTGCCTCTTCCTCCCATGATCCCATCATCCTTTGCGATTGGTCTGCGTCAGGTTTTGCCTATGAATAGGAATAGGATGAGCATAGACAACCGGTGGCGTCTCAGGAGGGCCGTGCAGCTATGGCGAGCTGGCCGAGGTGAAGAGCCTAACAAACAGCTTTAAGGAACAATGGAAGAAGATACTGAATGACAGTTTCACGGATGTTAGTAAGATCGTGAGGCGGACAGGTAGGAGGAATAGCACAGCCATGGGGAGGACCTATAAAACCGTAGAACATGCGTTGCTCCATTCTTAATGAAGTGTGCTCTCCAACTCAAAAAAATGTAGCGTACTCAGCGAGGAGAGCTCTTTTGAGCGTGGAAACAGGAGCGCGGGCCTATACATCCTTGGCTTACCAAAGCGTACGCAGGGATGACTCCTCTTTTTCTGCAGAATTAAAAATGTTATGATGTACGGATTAACGTGGAATTTTTAGGAAATCTCTAATTAGATCTCAACCCATAAGTTATATGCCCTAATCACCCATGATATTCCTAGTTTCTTCAGAGCTTATAAATATGCAAAAGACATGTGTTTCCAGAGCAAGCATCGCAATTGCCCATGTGGATTCATATTCATATTATTTTATATCTAACAAAACATTGTGAAAGGATAGCATTGAGGACAAGCCTGAAACTGAAATATCACAGAAAAGCAGGTAATGCGAAAATGACTAATCTCCTCAGCAACGATGCATGATACTCCATCAGCAACTTGTTTCCTTGGTCTGCATCTAAAATTTCCCACTGTACTATAACAGGTCAGTTGTAGGTAGAAGTGTATGTAATGAGCAGAATGTAATTCAAGAATTATTGGAAACAGAAAATGAACTGCACATAAAAATATCCAATTACAGCAGGCCCCATGATGATCGATGTACATTGTTGGTCCAAGCTCTCGAATCAGAAGTGCGCCTCTTCTACCTATGCCCTTTCGCAGGGGATATGTCGCCCCTTAGCTGCCTTCAATACCCATATCTGATGCCCAGGATTTCAAATCTTAAATGTTCCATGCCATCTTTGTGGAACATATATGGAATAAACTCATTAGAATGATATTGAATCAAGCCCTTGATCCACCCCAGATTGCTTCTCTAATTGGGTAAAATCTCCAATTGTGCAATCGGTCCCTTGCAGAGACGTAGAGTTTTATCTCTTGTAAACCCAGCGTTCTTGTTTAGCGACTGGCCTTTCCCTTTTTAACTTGTGCTTCTATGATAACTAGTAGAGTGCCCGTGCGTTGCCACGGGCTCTTAAAAAAGTTTACAAAAGTTACATGTTAAATTGGTCTTACACCATCGTGTAAGAACATATCACTTGTAGTCAACATTTAGATTATATATATATAATTTCGTTGCAATTATTAATTACAAAGTTTATGCAATTAGTCTTACACCATTGTGTAAGAACATATCATCTTTTAAAAGGCATTCCAAATCATCGGCTGATAACAAGGCATCTCCAATATCCACGAACAAGGTTTTCTTGGGGTAGACATGATTGATTCGATGACTGAAATATCTCTAGGGGTACAAACATAGTCTGTCGACATCATAAAAAAGTGAGCCAACTTAGACAACAAAATGAGGCAAATTAGTTGAATACAAAAGGCAATTTTACAAAGAAAATATTGATAATAACATTGAAAAATAACATTGTGTGATAACATTTAAATTGGCATCCTTTTTTGGTTTGTTATGAGATATCATCGCTTTGACATCATTATGTTGTAAAAAACTCGGTGAATTTACGGTCCCTTTCAGCAACTTCGCATCGGAATCCTTCACGGCATGTGATTTCTGAGAAAATCTCTCAATGTGCTTCTCAATATCATTGGCTTGGTAAGTGTAGTAGTAACTGCTCTATTGTAAAAAAACTCGGTGAATTTACGGTCCCTTTCAGCAACTTCGCATCAGAACCCTTCACGGCATGTGATTTCTGGGAAAATCTCTCAATGTGCTTCTCAATATCATTGGCTTGGTAAGTGTAGCAGTAACCGCTCTACGTACATCGTTGCAGACAAAGTACAACTCAGGTTCACAATTTTTCTAGATCTAATGTTTCTGAACCTAGGGATATGTATACAGTTAGCAACTTTCTTACCGATGCAATGGTCATGGTCGTGGTCACGGCAGCAGACGCCGAGGTCTTCACGGCGCCACCGCTCTCCTTCCACGTCTCCACCAAGTTCAGAGACAGTGCGGCAGTGGCGGACCCGTCACCGGCCTTAAGGTCCGCCAGCTTTCACGCCGGCCACGGTGGCCAACCGCGAACCAAAAAAAACCTCGTAGCGATGCCCCCACGCAGTCCCGTCGCACCCAAAAAAAAACCTACGAAAATTAACCAGCGAAAAAAACCAAACCCAATCGCACGCACGTACGAGCGAGGTCTCCTTCCCTCGAGCGAGAACCACTCGCACGCACGACTCTCTGCCCCCGTTCGCCGCCGCCCTCCACCGGACGATCCGCTTCAGGAGACGCCGTCGATCCGTTTAGGACCCGCCGCCGATCACGTTCAGGATCCGGCGACGATCCCCTTCTGGAGCCGCGTGCCGATCCCCTGATCCGGCGCTGATCCCTTTGAGGACCAGCGCCGATCACATCCAGGATCCGACGACGACCCCCTTCTGTAGCCGCACGCCGATAACCTGAGCCGGCGCTGATCCCCGTTGAGGAGTCGCCGACGAGATCATTGCGGATATAGGTATTATTTGAAGTTTATACACAATTTATGAAGGGATTACACACATATCATACAGCCATCGCATGTTCAAATATTGTGGACTTTTCTCCATTTAGTACCTGATAGTTGGGGGCTCCTAAAAAAAATTAAAAAATCAAAGCACCACTTCGTCCCATAGGCATCGTACTATATCCACGTTATGACAAAGAGACAGGTGTCCAGAATGGAAAGGGTGCTGATATGATACAACACTCAATATATGCACTATTGTTCCATGGTTATGCCATTTCCCATGAAACAATGATACATGTTTGCATACCTTCCGAATGTTTCACGTTTTAGTTGCAAATTGGGCAAAGGATCCCCCAGCGTAGGTATGGCAATCAGTACCAAGTAGAACCTTCCAACAAAATCACACCTTCCAGTAATTAATATAGGTAGTAAAATACCTTGCCAGGTTGGGAGAAAAAACCATCATCAAATATTTTCCCTGAAAGCAACTTTTGAAAGAAATTAGAAACTATTCATCATGGTATATCCAGAATCAGTACATAAAGTCATGCTTAGACAGTGTGATGCAGGAAAACACCACTGCCACACACAAAAAAGAATTTATTAAACGTATGTTGCCACCAAATTCTTAATGATACTTCCAAAATAAGCTCACTTCCAAAATGGCTCTTTCAAATATTCTTCACATATGGTAATTATTTTGACGGGACTATAGTAACCAATTCATCATCAAGTTTTATAAAAAAAGGTTAATAAGTTCTTTGTGGTTCATATATCCCTCAGAATGGCTTTACCTTCCACCCCTTCCATGGTTGCATCAGTACTTTTGTCTTCCAACTCCTGTACAATAGGACATCTCTTGAAATCAAACCAGCAGTACCAAATACATAGTCAATCTGATAAAAAAGACTCTAGAATAAATTTTAACATGGCAAGCACAGTACAGGATGTTTGCTATGGTCCTGGTCCTTATCTTGTCGAAATCCAGAAAAATACTGTGTCATGTTCCTTGTCTTCTGAAAAGCAAGAAAAAAGGCGTGCGTTATGTTTACTGTCCCTTTCAGCAACTTCGCATCGGAACCCTTCACGGCATGTGATTTCTGGGAAAATCTCTCAATGTGCTTCTCAATATCGCTGGCTTGGTAAGTGTAGCAGTAACCGCTCTACGTATATCGTTGCAGACAAAGTACAACTCAGGTTCACAATTTTTCTAGATCAAAATGTTTCTGAACCTAGGGATATGTATACAGTTAGCAACTTTCTTACCGATGCAATGGTCATGGTCGTGGTCGCGGCAGCAGACGCCGAGGTCTTCACGGCGCCACCGCTCTCCTTCCACGTCTCCATCAAGTTCAGAGACAGTGCGGCAGTGGCGGACCCGTCACCGGCCATAAGGTCCGTCAGCTTTCACGCCGGCCACGGTGGCCAACCTCGACGCAGGCTTCATCTTCTTCGGCTGTGCGATGGTGGATGCCTTGCTCTCCCTCGAAAACACCATGACGGCCACCGTAGACCCTTCCCTGCCCGCCGGCATGGTTGCAATTGCAGACATCACATTCCCATCCAGCCCGCACTCGCCGGCTGCCTCTTCCGCGACCTGCTACACAACTACGGGGTTCCTGCTTCCATGAAAACGCAATATAATTTATATTCACCAAGAAGCAACAGAAGTAAGATCACTATATTAAATCCTGATGAACCATTTATGCCGAGATACATACGGAGCAACACATCGGTTAAATTAAATCTAGCAATATAGTACACTTGGCACCGGGTAAACCCCAGATTAAACAATGTGGTAGATAGTTGTTTAATTGAATGACTTGCTAGTGAGCTGCTAGAAATGACTTGTTAGGCTTTGTGAGATTTTTCTCTATATACTGAAGTATATGAAATTTCTCTCATAGCAAACAACCGATTTTCCCTTGAAAGCAAACAACCGATCCTTCTCTTCTTACCTTAAAAAAACAATTCACCCTCTCACTCGTCGCACGATGCAACGGTCACACTCACATCTCAATTCCCTGGCGTGCTCTGCCCACCACGGCTTCTCCTTGTCGCCTCCCCTCGACGCCACGTCATTTAGCTCGCACCTTGCATTGCTCTCAGCGCCACGCCCCCTCCTCTCCCCTCCATGACATCCCAGGCCGATTCCCGGTGCCAAGGACTGCACACCATCGTAGCCGAGGGTGACCACCACGACGACACAACCTGCTGCTCACCGCAACGCTGCACCTTCTCCAACAACATATTCCTCTGGTGTCTGTAGATGATGGATGCTGATTTGTAATTGCCAAAGAAACAACCGGTGTAGCTTCCTGTTTGACAGCATAGTAGTCAGAGAAATAACCTTGCATACCTAGTTCACATGGTCATGATATCATGATTAAACTGGATTTCTTTTGCTATGATAATAAAATTAACCATAGTGGACTCTACAGTTCAGAAAGAAGTGGTTAATTTGGCGCAAGATAGATAACATAATTCTGAAAAAAAAAACTCCATAATTTTTTTAGGCAAACCACAAAATAATTTAGTTAGAGGAGATAGTAAATAAAATACCCCTTCAATTCTAGAATTGTTATAGAGGCGTCACAACTATGCTACTACTGCACAAATCTATGAATTTTTTTGAAATTAAATTATCACATCTAAACTCAAAACATCGGGGCATCCTTAATTCATACATTCAGAGCAACGCAAACCTCCTAATCGAACATGCTGGACCTATTTTCTAGAAACTTCTAAAAAAATTGTAAATCAATAGCAGATTCATGAACCATACATGACCTGATCAAGCCCTAGTAAGGATAAATCAGTGTCTATATGAATGCAACCATGTACCTTCACTAGTAGAAAAAGAGCCTATTGTCCCGGTTCGTAAGGGCCTTTTGTCCCGGTTCCTGAACCGGGACTAAAGGGTCGGTACTAATGCCCTGTCCCTTTAGTCCCGGTTCTGGACAGATGGGCCTCCACGTGGCCTGTGCGCGGAGCCCAGGCAGGAGGGCCTTTGGTCCCGGTTGGTGGCACCAACCGGGACCAATAGGCATCCACGCGTCAGCATTTCCGTGGCTGGGGTTTTTTTTGAAAGGGGGGGGGGTTGGGGGTTTTGGGGGGTTAATTTAGGTGTTTCATATATTGTGTTAGCTAGCTATAATTAATAGAGAGAAGTGTCCTCTCTTATGTCTGTGCTTGGTCGACGCTACGTACTATACATACATATAGAGAGGACTAGACACGCTAGCTAGCTAGTAAGCAAACAAAGGAAACAGAAGATCGTCATGAACATATATATCATACAGAGAGAAGTGATATCGACCACCTCTCCTTCTCCGAGAGATTGGTCGAACAACAAGTTCTCGTATATCTATCCGACACTATCGGCTACATATATACAATAATTATCTCTTACAAATATAATCTCCTAACATACGGACGCATGGTCCACATAGTATTCTCCGTCTTCAGCGATCACGTGGTCAAGAAAGAATGCCGCCAATTCCTCTTGAATTGCTCGCATGCGAGCTGGTGCTAGGAATTCATCCCACTTCTGAAACATCTAATTTGGAGAAGGGGGTCAATACATATATATATATATATATATATATATATATATATGAATGAATGAAACTCAACACAAATGATGGTAATAAAATAAAATTGTGAATGTTGTTATTTACGCACTTCATATTGTTCGTCAGAGTAGCCCCGCTCACAGGTCGTGTGGCGGATGGACTCGCAAACGTAGTATCCACAGAAATCATTCCCTTGTTCCTGCCACAACCACTTTACAAGAATAGAGGTCAATCAAACTGATAAGCAAGAATGCCAAATGGTATTGATGAAACTAGCGCTTGAATCACTAGGAGATGCGCGGAACATGCTACTATAGTACTTACTTTCGAGTGTTTAAATTGCAGCTTCTTCGGGAGTCCCGGAGCTTTTTTGGTGAATTTTCTCCAAACCCTGCCAGACAAAGAAAACAATTACTTGATATATCAGGAAATGAACAAAGTTGCTGATATGGTGGATAATGATTGATTTAACTTACTTCTCGAGCATTTGAGTCATGTCCGCATAGTCCTGGGGATCTTTTCGTCTTGAGTCTAAGACGGTTACTAGTCCCTGCTCAAGCTTAATCTCTAGGAGAATATAGTGGAAACTGCACACGCATGCATAACTCATCAATTACATTACTATAACCTTGACTAATATATAAGGGAAACCGAATATGCACAAGACAGTAACACTCACATTTATTACCAACGATCGTAGCAAGTTGGCCTCGGTATCTACGGCATGAAATTTAACCTGAGTTGCATCTATGAGATTTGTGTTAATGAACCCAATATCACCGATTTGTCTTTTCTTCAATTCGGTGATCTTCAATCTGCATAATATAGTGAGGATAATTATAAATACATGCAATGAGAGAGCTGAGCTATATAGAGAGACTTAATGACAGAAGTAGTACTACTTACAGACAATAGCAGGTGATCGTTGCTTTATCGAGGGCCAATTGATTGAAAAACTGAAAGAACTCCTCAAATGGAACAGGCAATAGTTCAATTCCAACGAGGTCATGCTCCTTTTTAACTCTCACATACAAAGTACTCCTCCCCCCAGACTCTCTGCAGATTTTCAAGTACCAATCATGCAATCTTCGCATCATCGTTGATAGAGATCTTTCATCTTTGACGAGAGGCTTCCCGTACTCGTATCTTTGTATCTGCACCTCCATGAAATCATAATGTACATCGTCGGGCAGGTAATCTCCAAGATTGCTATAACCGGGCACCATCCTCGGATCATTAGCGACGATGTCGCTAGGCACCTTGAGCGGGGGGCACGATTGCTTCACTTGTTCGCCGAGCTGGGCAATTTGTTTCCCAGCTCGTCGTTCTTTCAGCCTTTGATCACTGACAATACTTCCCGACCGCTCCGCTTCGGCAAATTCCTTTCCAATAATGCGCTCATAGTTGCCTTTCAGCGGAGACTTGGGTGGTTTTGTCAGGGCAGCCAGAGTGCGCTTCGCTTTCACCGGATCTACCTTCTCCTCCGGAGGTGGATGTTTCTTTGCTTTCACCCCTTCAAAGTAGTTCCTCACTTCTTCAAGCACGATCTCGGCGTTCTCCTCCGGGGTCCTCTCGTACGGTAACTTCTCTGGAGTCTTCGGAGAAGGACCGAATCTGTATGTCCTCCCGCCTCTGGCTGTACTGCTAGACGCTGGTAGAGCAGACGGAGTGGCTGTCTTCTTTACTTGCTTATGAGGCGGAGGAGAAGGACTACGACACGCCGGAGCAGCGGCGGGTCTCTTCCTCCCTTGCTGACGAGGCGGAGAAGGAGGAGGCTGGCTGCTCGGGCGCGCCGGCGCAGGCAGAGAAGGAGGCGGAGTGCCGCCACACGCCGGAGAAGGAGCCGGCCGAGTGCCCTGGTCGTCACTCGCCAGAGGAGGAGGCGGTGGAGGAGGCGGAGTGCCCTGACTCGCCGGAGGAGGAGGAGGAGGCGGAGGCGTCCAGTTCGGAAGGTTGATGAGCTCCTTCCGCCATAGGCATGGAGTCTTCAGAGCAGAACCCAGCCGAGTCTCCCCTTCACCGGTAGGGTGGTCAAGCTGGAGGTCCTCAAATCCCTCCGTTATTTCATCCACCATCACCCTAGCATATCCTTCTGGAATCAGCCGGTAGTGAAAAGTTGCGCCGGGTTCAGTAGGAAAAACAGAGCCAATAGCCACCTTGACCTTCATATTAATCCATTGCATCATAAGGTGGCAAGTTTGAGACTCCGTGATAGCATCCACGGGATAGCTGGCAGGAGCCGTCAAGACATGCTCCGGCTGAAGCAGCTCGGTGGAAGCCACGCTGCTTCTCCGCTGAGATGGCGGGGTAGCTTCGGGGGAAGCTTCGGCAGTTCGTTTGCTGCGATTTGCTTCTCGTTCCTCTATCGCTTGTACCCTAGCATGCAGCGCCTGCAGTTGGGTCTGCTGCACTTTCTTCCTCCTCTCGTGGCATTTGTAACCGCCTGCGTCCGGAAACCTAGCCTTCCACGGAATGGAGCCCGGCGTGCCTCGTGTCCGTCCAGGGTGCTCAGGTCCCGAGGGCCATTGTGAGCTCGTCGTTCTCTCTGTCTGGAACGAACGTCCCTTGCTGCGCTGCTTCGATATAGTGCTTAAGCCTCTTGACTGGTATTTCCATTTGATCGTTCGTCCAAATGCACTTCCCTGATACAAGGTCCAAGGATCCGCCAGCCCCGAAGAACCAAGTCCGGCAACGGTCTGGCCAGTTAATTGTCTCTGGTTCGATCCCTTTATCAACCACATCATTCTCAGTCTTGGCCCACTTAGACCGGTGAGGGAGTCCTGGATTAGGGGGTGTTCGGGTAGTCGGACTATACCTTCAGCCGGACTCCTGGACTATGAAGATACAAGATTGAAGACTTCGTCCCGTGTCCGGATGGGACTTTCCTTGGCGTGGAAGGCAAGCTTGGCGATGCGGATATTCAAGATCTCCTACCATTGTAACCGACTTTGTGTAACTCTAACCCAATCCGGTGCCTATATAAACCGGAGGGTTGTAGTCCGTAGGCAATCAACTCCATATACAACAATCATACCATAGGCTAGCTTCTAGGGTTTAGCCTCCTTGATCTCGTGGTAGATCTACTCTTGTACTACCCATATCATCAATATTAATCAAGCAGGACGTAGGGTTTTACCTCCATCAAGAGGGCCTGAACCTGGGTAAATCATCGTGTTCCCTGCCTCCTGTTACCATCCGGCCTAGACGCACAGTTCGGGACCCACTACCCGAGATCCGCCGGTTTTGACACCGACACTGGTGCTTTTATTGAGAGTTCCTCTATGTCGTCGCCTTTAGGCCCGATGGCTCCTTTGATCATCAACAACGATGCGGTCCAGGGTGAGACTTTTCTCCCCGGACAGATCTTCGTCTTCGGCGGCTTCGCTCTGCGGGCCAATTCGCTCGGCCACCTGGAGCAGATCGAAAGCTACGCCCCTGGCCATCAAGTCAGGTTTGGAAGTTTAAACTACACGGCTGACATCCGCGGAGACTTGATCTTCGACGGGTTCGAGCCATGGCCAAGCGCGCCGCACTATCTCAAGGGGCATAATCTAGCTCTGCCTCCGGACAGTGTCCTGGAGGCCGCACACGCATCGGTTCCGACCCTTAACTCGGAGCCTATTGCGCCAATCGAGGATGAACGGTTGGACGTCACCTTGGGGGCTGCGATCTCAAAGGCGATCGAGCCGAATGCTAGCCCCACACTCTGCATGATCCGTGACTCCGAGGATCCGGACTCCTTTCCAAACTCCGAACCCCCCGTGCCCCTACCGATCGAATCCGATTGGGCGCCGATAATGGAGTTCACCGCCGCAGACATCTTTCAACATTCGCCTTTTGGCGACATCCTGAATTCTCTTAAGTCTCTCTCTTTATCAGGAGAGCCCTGGCCGGACTACGGTCAGCGAGGGTGGGATGCGGATGATGAGGAAATTCAAAGCCCACCCACCACCCACTTGGTAGCCACTGTCGACAATTTAAACGATGTGCTCAACTTCGACTCCGGAGACATCGACAGCATGGATGACGATGCAGGAGATACCGACGAACCAACGCCCATAGGGCATTGGACAGCCACCTCATCTCACGATGTGTACATGGTGGATACCCCTAAAGGAAGCGACAACGAGGAAAAAGGGGATGGGACGGGAGATCGACCCCCCGAAAAGCAATCAAAACATCGGCGTAAACGCCGACCCAAGCCCCGCCTTGACAAAAACCCAGCCATAGAGCAGGATGAGCCGGTAGACGACGAGCAGGCCTTAGAGCAACCGTCCAAACAGGGCAACACGGATAGAGAAACCGAACATCCCTTCTCCGGCGAAAACGGCATTCCGGACGACCTCACGCCAGATAAACCTATGGAGCAGAAGAATCTCCACGAGAGGCTCGTTGCAACTGCATGCAGCCTAAAATAGCAGAAGCGGAAGATAAAAACAGCGGAAGATGCACTCCGGATTAGATGGAGCAAAGTAATCAATACCGCAGATAAATACGGCAACAGTCGCCGCACTAAAAGCTATCCAAAAAGAAAGCTACTGCCCGAATTCGACGAAGAGGCCTTAGAGCCCTCGCATTCAAAAAATGAAAAAGCCACATGGTCGGATAGACGACCCCATAAAGCGGCAAGCGGCGCCGCACCTAAATCGGCATGCGACCCACTTAAGGATTTGCATCATGGCCCAGTCAGGTCCATTTATGGGCCAAGAAAGCAAGCTCTCGTAAGCAACGCTATGAAGCCATCATCAGAATCCGGCACATCCAAATACAAGGGCGCCGCACACCCCCTATGTTTCACCGATGAGGTCCTGGACTATGAATTCCCAGAGGGATTCAAACCCGTAAACATAGAGGCATATGATGGAACAACAGACCCTGGAGTTTGGATCGAGGATTATATCCTCCACATACACATGGCTAGAGGAGATGATCTCCACGCCATAAAATATCTACCCCTTAAGCTTAAAGGGCCAGCCCGGCATTGGCTTAAAAGCCTTCCCGAAAACACAATTGGAAGCTGGGAAGAGCTCGAGGATGCTTTCCGAGCAAACTTTCAAGGGACCTATGTCCGCCCTCCGGATGCAGACGATCTTAGTCACATAACTCAACAACCCGGAGAATCAGCTCGGCAGTTCTGGAATAGATTCCTCACTAAAAAGAATCAGATAATCGACTGTCCGGACGCCGAAGCCTTAGCAGCTTTCAGGCATAACGTCCGAGACGAATGGCTCACCAGACACCTCGGCCAAGAAAAGCCAAGAACAATGGCCGCACTAACAAGCCTCATGACCCGTTTTTGTGCAGGGGAGGACAGCTGGTTGGTAAGGTGCAGCCCCAGCGACCCAAGTACATCCGAAACTAGGGATGGAAACGGAAAACCGCGACGCAACAAGGACCATCGCTGGACTAAGGACAAAAGTCCGAAGAGCACGGCAGTCAATGCCGGATTCAAAGGCTCACGACAAAATCAGGAAAAATCGCCCCCCCCCCCCACCAGGATAACAGGGACGATCCATCTAACCTAAATAAAATCCTGGACAGGATACGTCAGATACACAGTACTCCCGGGAAGCCTGCTAACCATACCCACAGAGACTGTTGGGTTTTCAAACAATCCGGCAGACTCAATGCCGAACACAAGGGGCTCGACACACCAAGCGAAGACGAGAACGAACCCCAAAAGCAGAGCACCAGGAAACAAAAGAACTTCCCACAAGAAGTAAAAACAGTGAACTCACTTCACATAACAAAACATGTGGCGCCCGTAAAGGTACGCACCACACGGCCCATCCCCAAAGGGTCCTGCCACTGGTTGTCAAAACCGATCATCTTCGATCAGCTAGATTATTCTAGGAATATCAAGAATGTAGGCTGGACTGCCTTGATACTCGATCCAATAATTGGCGGACTCCATTTTTCAAATGTCCTTATGGACGGCGGCAGTGGACTAAACCTGATATATCAGGACACAATCCAGCACATGGGGATAAACCCAGCAAGAATCCGCCGCAGCAAAACCTCCTTTCAAGGGGTAATACCTGGCCCGGACACCCATTGTATGAGTTTTCTCCGGCTCGAAGTCGTATTCGGCTCTACCGATAACCTCCGCCACGAAAAGCTGACCTTCCATATCGTCCCGTTCTCAAGTCGCTATCAAGCACTACTGGGATGCGAAGCTTTCGCGCGCTTTAACGCAATACCGCATTATGCATCTCTTACGCTTAAGATGTCCGGTCCACGAGGCATCATCTCTTTGAAGGGGAAGCACTAAAGTGCGCCTCCCCAAGCGGAGGACTGTGCGGCCGCTTTGACAGCCCCACAGCAAAATGGCTTCACCGGCAAAAAAACTTTGAAATAGGTCATTCAAGACCACGAACGCGGATAGACGAGTTCGGTGCAAAATCATCACTGATGTAGGCCTAGAAGCCATATACCCCCGCACTAGGGGCTCCACACATATACGATAAGAGACAATAAAGCTCAATCTTATATATCTTACTTTATACTTCGCTTATTTTAAACTTTTTCGGCACGACCCATTTTCAACTCAGTTCCTCTCTTTTACAGATGAATGTCGTGCGGCGCCCGTTCAGGATACGGCACAATGGAGACACAGGCGCAGACGTGCAGTAGGGACCCGTCCTAAAGGATTCTTTTTAGATTAAGACCCTGCGTAAACCTTTTTTACTGTCTCTTGTTGCTACACATCCCCTGGTTTTTTTCTTTCTCATATAACCAAGGAGGAGGCTGGCGTCTTGGCATGTGGCCATGTCAGAATTTTTGCACGTACCTGAACACTAGGGGCTTTTTAAATAAAGAGTGTTGTTTTGCCCGCACTCATAAAGACCGAACACCTTAGGGAGTGTTCGGCGTCGCGAGTTTTGGCATTATATGCATCAGCTCCGAATCATGTCTTTGGTCAAATGTTGGGTTGCCCGGCTCCCGAGTTCGGCTACCTTACGTTCCGCTCTATCGGCTAAGGTAGCACCAGGAGAACTACTACGATTGTGCCCCCGGTTCGGCCGGGCGAGCACCTCAGTAGAGAAAGCTGAAAACTGACTGTCATGATGTAGTGTGAGACTGGTCAGCCACTTGATGACCTATCGGAATCTATCGGATTCCTCCGCTTTAATGAAGGGCCGCTTCCCGGTCAGGCACATACGCGCCCCGAATTCGGACAAGCGCAGTTGCCACCAAGGAGCTACCTAAAGAGTCTCATTGTCAAACTCCTATGGCTAAGTGAAAGTGTTAAAGCATTATAGTCCGGTTGCCTGGCCCGCTGCGCTATCACCTCCTTTGTAGGACCAAGACATTGGGTTAAGTGTGAAAATGAGTCTTCTGCGAGCACCCCGCACTATGTGCGTGGGGGCTGAAGCCAACGACTGCCATCTTTCAGATTCTATATATATATATATATATATTAAAACGGCCGCATAGGAGGTGTTCCCAATACTTGGAGGCACAAGTATAAAAAAGGCCACTACAGTTTATCAAAATATTACTTTATAATTACATATGCTATCATAACATAGCATCTTTCGGGCACTGCGTCTCTATTACATGAGCGCCTTCAAGAACTTCCTGAAAATAGTGCTCGGAGGGTACTCGGCTTTTGTCCGAATCTCGGGACGCAACAACGGTGGTCTCCATCTCTGCCCAGTATGTCTTAACACGGGAAAGAGCCATCCTAGCGCCCTCTATGCATGCTGATCTCTTCATTGCATTTATACGCGGCACCGCATCAAGGAATTGCTGCACCAAGCTGAAATAACTCTTCGGCTCCGATCTCCCCGGCCACAGGTGACCCATGACATACTTCATGGCGAGTCCAAACAACCTATTCAGTTCGGCCCATTGAGCCAAACGATCATCCACTGCAAGTGGACGCTCTGGATTGTGAAACTGCGACCAGAAAAGCTTTTCCACTTCGCGATCTTTCTGATCTTGAAAGTGTTCGGTCGCATCAGCAGCACTCGCTGCCAAGTCCAGATAGGTATCCTCCACACTCCACATCCGGTCCAACGGAGCAAACTTCGGATCACAAAATTTCCTTCGCAGCATAAAGGGCTTTCCAGCCGCAATCTGTTCGGCCTGACGCAGCTCCTCCTTCGCAGCTCTCATCGCAGAGCGCGCGTCCTTGGCATTGGCAACGGCCTTCTCTAAGTCCGTCTGTTTCGCCTGGTCTTCTTTTTCAAGAAGTCTGCAATGGTCGGTAGCGCTTTTTAACTTTTCAGCCATCTCAGCCATCTCCTCCTTGCTTCGGCAATGAGCAGCCTATTCGGCTCTCAGCTCTTCAAGGGCCTTCTCGGCAGCCGCATCGCTTTTTCTGGCTTGCTCCTTAGCTCGGGCAAGTTCTGCCCTAAGATTCTCCACGGCGGCCGTACCATCTGTGTCAAGCACACACATTGTAAGACACTGGCATGACGCTCCTCTTACCTGATGCCGCCCGAAGAATTACATACCTTGAACCTCATCAAGCCGCTTGTTGACAAGCGCGATGTCGGCATCTGCCACGTCCAGTTGCCGCTTTAGTTCGGCCACATCATCAGTTCGGCTTGATTCCGGACACCTCGCCACCTACATTCAAAGGCGACATCTTAGACCTGGGATTATGATCCTCCGCGTGTCGTCATTTCTTGACAACGCGCAGAGTCTCAGGGGCTACTATCTACACAGGGCGCATCTTACTTATGCGCAACTGACAAAAGTGTACATTATCTAACGTACCTCAAAACCCGTCAGTAAACTTTTGATGGCCTCATGCAATCCGCTTTCTGCGGATGAAATCCTTTCAATCACCGTGCCCATCAATGCACGGTGCTCCTCTGAGATAGAAGCTCACCCCAGCAGAATCTTTAGCTCCTTCGGCCGAGCACCAGACGGTGCCGGACTTGTCCTATGGCCTCTTTCGAAGGCCGGACGCGGAGAGCCTTGGGGGGCCACATAGCTATCTTCCGCCCCTGCCGGATTCAGAGAAACCCTCCGCGACGACACCTCAGGGTCGCCCGCCTCGCTAGGCGGTACGGCAGGGGGAGGCATCCCGCTCTCCATCATCTCCGGAAGAAGATCCCCCGAAGACGAGCTCTGCTGAGAAGGGCTGAGGTCCGAGCTACAGGTAAAATTTCGGTTAATCTTCTCAGATATAAATCAAGGATTTCTCTCATCCCTCAAAAGGAAAACCTCTCTCTACTTACGGCTCGCTAGAGGGCTGATCCCTTTGAGGGCGTAGTTCGGCCGAGGAACTCCCCGGCGCCGGACCCTCTGACGAAGATTTTCTCCCCCGCTTCGGGGCCATGGTCTCCGGGTCGTCAGAGGCGGCCCTCTTCTTCCCCTTGGGAGAGGAATTGTCGGTTCCTCCCTTCGGAGCAGCCTCCTTCAAGGAGGCCATAGTTCCCTTGTCCTTCCCCTTACTTCCCTCCAAAGGCATTATCTTCAACATCCTGACAAGCACGGGATCCGGCCTGGTTTCGGGAAGGGGAGCCAGACACCTGATCAGCTTTGCCTTCGCTATCCACTCCTGTTTAAAAGGACAGCTCTTTTAGGGGCAAGTTTATGACGATTATATGGATAGTAGGCCCGGGCACAAGGTTACTTACTTGGGTATCCGGGCGATTGCAGCTTAGGCCTGCGTCCTCGGTCAAATCCGGACACATCATTTGTGATCCGAAGAACAGTTTATACATCTCCACGGGCGTTGCGCCCATAAAATGCTAGAGAGCTCATGGTCCCTCCGGATTAAACTCCCACAGACGAAGGGAGCGACGTTTGCCGGGCAGTGTTCGGCGAATCAGCATGACCTGCGTCACCTTGACCAGGTCGAGGTCTCTTTCTAAGAGATCCCTGATGCGGCCCTGCAACAAGGGCACGTCTTTGGATAACCCCCAATCTAATCCTTTGTTGACCCATGACGCTAGCCGTGATGGGGGACCCGAGCGAAAGGTAGGAGGCGCCGCCCACTTGGCGCTCCTGGGAGCGGTGATATAGAACCATTCTCGTTGCCACAAGCCGAGCTCCTCTTGAAAGGAGCCCTCGGGCCATGGAGCATTAGCATTCTTACTTATGACAGCGCCTCCGCACTCTGCGGGCCGTCCCTCGATCATCTTCGGCTCCACTCCAAAAGTCTTGAGCTATAATCCGAAGTGAGGAGTAACACGGAGGAACGCTTCGCACACAACGATGAATGAGGAAATGTGGAGGATGGACTCCGGAGCTAAGTCATGAAATTCCAGCCCGTAATAAAACAGCAGCCCCCTCACGAAGGGATCCATCGGGAAGCCTAACCCCTGAAGGAAGTGAGACATGAACACTACGCTCTCACCGGGCTGGGGACTGGGAATAGCCTGCCTTTGAGCAGGCAACCTATGCGAAATTTCGGCGGTCAAGAACTTAGCCTCTCTCAACTTTAGCACGTCCTCCTCCGTGACGGAGGAGGGCATCCATCGGCCTTGAAGGTCGGAACCGGACATTGTCGAAGGTCCGAAGCGCCTGGAATCTGGAGCCTAGGGTGTTGGAACTCGAGGCGACGGGCGAACTCGTTTGAGATTGGAAAAAGGAGTAAGGCCTTGGTCTCTTTATAAGAGGTTGAATACCAGGAGCCCTCCCCGTAACCGTTTGGGACTCGCCTTTAATCGAGAAAACATGCTAATGGGCACGATTGGGTTACCCACGTCCGTATTGATGAGAATCACGTAAAAGGGGGGCACACGATCTCTGCTTTGACAAGATGTGCCAAGGAAACCGCCTCGCAAAACACGCTGAGGTGGAAAAGTAAAAACGATTCGAGTAAAGGACTTGGCCGTAGTGTGATGACGCACTGCAGAATACGTCAGCAGATTTGATTTGTGTCAATATTATTCTCTCTATGGCAATATGTGGAAACTTATTTTGCAGAGCCGGACACTACTCTTGGTGTTTACAATCTTCTACGAAGGACTTGGAGGAGGAACCCGCCTTGCAATGCCGAAGACAATTTGCGCGCCGGACTCGTCGTCATTGAAGCCTGGTTCAGGGGCTACTGAGGGAGTCCTGGATTAGGGGGTGTTCGGGTAGCCGGACTATACCTTCAGCCGGACTCCTGGACTATGAAGATACAAGATTGAAGACTTCGTCCCGTGTCCGGATGGGACTTTCCTTGGCGTGGAAGGCAAGCTTGGCGATGCGGATATTCAAGATCTCCTACCATTGTAACCGACTCTATGTAACCCTAACCCTATCCGGTGCCTATATAAACCGGAGGGTTGTAGTCCGTAGGCAATCAACTCCATATACAACAATCATACCATAGGCTAGCTTCTAGGGTTTAGCCTCCTTGATCTCGTGGTAGATCTACTCTTGTACTACCCATATCATCAATATTAATCAAGCAGGACGTAGGGTTTTACCTCCATCAAGAGGGCCTGAACCTGGGTAAAACATCGTGTTCCCTGCCTCCTGTTACCATCCGGCCTAGACGCACAGTTCGGGACCCACTACCCGAGATCCACCGGTTTTGACACCGAAAGCCGGGCTACGAGGTAGCCACCTGACCCCGTGCGATGGTGATGCTTCTTCTTCGCAGCATTTTGCTTGTTTGTCGCCGACATCTTCTTACTCTTTTCCGATGTCTTGTGGGCCACAAATGCGGGCCAGTGATCTCTGATCTTCTCATATCTGCCCTTGAATTCTGGTGTCTCTTTTTATCGACAAACTTATTCAGCTCTTTCTTCCACCTCCTGAATAGTTCTACCATCCTCTTAAGAGCAAAAGACTTGATTAATTGCTCTTTAACTGGCTTCTCCGGATCATCCTCTGGCGGTAGGGTGAAATTTGACTTCAACTCAGTCCAAAGATCATTTTGCTGCATATCATTGACATAATACACCTCAGGGTCTTCTGTAGCTGGCTTTAACCATTGCTGGATGCTGATCGGGATCTTGTCCCTAACCAGAACCCCGCACTGAGCAACAAATGCACTCTTTGTCCGGAGGGGTTCAATCGGTTGGCCGTCGGGCGCGATTGCTATGATCTCAAACCTTTCATCTGAGCTCAACTTTTTCTTCGGGCCTCGTCTCTTTACCGAAGTTGTGCTTGATCCGGAGGGCTAGAAAAAAGAACAAAGACTTAATTAATATGTGTACATACCAAAACAATGAATGCATCAATTAGCTAGTCAGCACAGGCTTAAATAATATATATACCTGGCCGGACTCGGTTCGGTCACCAGAGACGTCATCACGGTCTCCTTCTTGCACCGGCATTGGGTCACCGGAGCCGTCCTCACGGTCTCCTTCTTGCACCGGCATTGGGTCACCGGAGCCATCATAATCATAGCCAGCTGCTTCCAGACCATCGGTGTCGTTGAGAAACAACGAGCAGACGACATCACTTCCTCGTGCGATTATGTCCCCCAACAACTCTTCTTGTACTTCGTCTCGGGTGGTGTCCATAGTTTCTACAAATATTTACAACATGGCAATTATTATTCAAACATGAAAGATGGATATATTAGTGGCAAACGTAGAACTAATATTAATTAGTGGCCTCGAAACTGCTTCTCTAGGGTTTGGGGTGGCCTCGACACTGCTTCTTTAGGGTTTGGGGTGGCCTCGACGCTTCTTCTCTAGGGTTTGGGGTGGCCTCGACAACACTTCAAGGATAAAACAAGAAGAGGAAGAAGAAAAAAAGAGAAGAAAGAATAGAGGAGTAAGAACTCCTCTATTCTTTCTTCTCCTCTCTTTTTTTCTTCTTCTTCCTCTTCTTTTTATCGGGAACGAGGGTCGTCGAGGGTCACCGAGCGGTAGAGGAAACCCTAAATAGCAAGTATCGTGGGTGTGAGATACATGTGGCCGTCGGTGTTGGACACTACATCCACGTCCCACAAGTGACGTGGGCGTCGATCTTTCTTCTCCTCTTTTTTTTCTTCTTCTTCTTCTTTTTTTATCGGGAACGAGGGTCGTCGAGGGTCAGGGTCGCTGTCGGTGTCGGGAGGGGTATATCGACGTGGCATCAACTTGGCATGGTCTTCGTTTCTGAACAGACATTCCAACCGTGGTATTATAGGAGCATACCACATCACCTTCGCAGGAACCCTCTTCCTGGGGGGCTCGCCGTCAACATCACCAGGGTCATCTCGTCTGATCTTATACCGCAATGCACCGCATACTGGGCATGCGTTCAGATCCTTGTATGCACCGCGGTAGAGGATGCAGTCATTAGGGCATGCATGTATCTTCTCCACCTCCAATCCTAGAGGGCATACGACCTTCTTTGCTGTGTATGTACTATCGGGCAATTCGTTATCCTTTGGAAGCTTCTTCTTCAATATTTTCAGTAGCTTCTCAAATCCTTTGTCAGCCACAGCATTCTCTTCCTTCCACTGCAGCAATTCCAGTACGGTACCGAGCTTTGTGTTGCCATCTTCGCAATTGGGGTACAACCCTTTTTTTGTGATCCTCTAACATGCGATCGAACTTCAGCTTCTCCTTTTGACTTTCGCATTGCGCCCTTGCATCGACAATGACCCGGCGGAGATCATCATCATCGGGCACATCGTTTGGTTCCTCTTGATCTTCAGCAGCTTCACCCGTTGCAGCATCATTGGGCACATCGTCTGGTTCCTCTTGATCTTCACCAGCCCCCCCCCCCCCGTTGCAGCATCACCGTATTCAGGGGGCACATAGTTTTCATCGTACTCTTCTTCTTCGTTGTCTTCCATCATAACCCCTATTTCTCCGTGCCTCATCCAAACATTATAGTGTGGCATGAAACCCTTGTAAAGCAGGTGGGAGTGAAGGATTTTCCGGTTAGAGTAAGACCTCGTATTCCCACATTCAGTGCATGGACAACACATAAAACCATTCTGCTTGTTTGCCTCAGCCGCATCGAGAAACTCATGCACGCCCTTAATGTACTCAGAGGTGTGTCTGTCACCGTACATCCATTGCCGGTTCATCTGCGTGCATTATATATAATTAAGTGTCCAAATTAATAGAAGTTCATCATCACATTAAAACCAAAGTACATACATAGTTCTCATCTAACAACATATAGCTCTCCAGAGCATCTAATTAATTAGACCATACATTGAAACTATGTAAAACATTTCAATGCGAAAACAAATGCGATCATAATCGCAACCAAGGTAACAATTGATCCAACGACATAATGATACCAAGCCTCAGTATGAATGGCATATTTTCTAATCTTTCTAATCTTCAAGCACATTGCATCCATCTTGATCTTGTGATCATCGACGACATCCGCAACATGCAACTCCAATATCATCTTCTCCTCCTCAATTTTTTTTATTTTTTCCTTCAACAAATTGTTTTCTTCTTCAACTAAATTTAACCTCTCGACAATAGGGTCGGTTGGAATTTCCGATTCACATACATCCTACATAAATAAAATCTATGTCACATTGGTCGGCATAATTTTCATAAACAATAAATGAACCAATAGTTATAAAGATAATATATATACCACATCCGAATCATAGACAGGACGAGGGCCGACGGGGGTGGATACCAAAACCATCGCACTATATAAGATGCAATAATAAAAGTAAGAAAATAATACAAGTATCTATGTAAACATACAAGTAAGAATATTTTTTCCTTTCAGAAAGAAGATAAGAACAAGAGGCTCACCACGGTGGTGCCGGCGATGAGCTCGGCGCGGGTGATTGATGGTGGTGAAGACGGGGACGGGGCGTGACGGACCGCTAAACCTAGACAAATATTGAGGAAAATGGAGCTTGGAGGTCGAGCTTGGAGAGGAGAAAGCTTAAGTAGTGTGGCTCGGGCATTCCATCGAACACCTTGTGTGCATAGGAGGTCAGCTAGAGCGCCACCAAGCCCTCTCCCCCTCGGCCAAAAAAACAGAGCAGTGTGCTCTGCTCTTACGCGAGGGGGTATATATAGGCACCTCATTGGTCCCGGTTGGTGGCATGAACCGGGACTAAAGGGGAGCCTTTGGTCCCAGTTCAAGCCACCAACCGGGACCAATGGTGGTGGGCCAGGAATGAGGCCCATTGGTCCCCGTTCGTCCCACCAACCGAGACCAATGGCCCACGTGGCTCGGCCGGCCCCCTGGGCTCACGAACCGGGTCCAATGCCCCCATGGGTCCCGGTTCTAGACTGAACCGGGACTAATGGGCTGACCCGGCCTGGACCGTTGCCCCCTTTTCTACTAGTGCTTTTATCTCTTTGTCTTTTATGTAATCCAATCCATATGATACCCTTGGTTTTCCTGAACTTGATGGGTAACAAACAATCTTCAAATATCTCGAGGGAAGAAAATTATCTGAAAGCTGCACCCTAACCTGCAACAATAAGGGGAGAAAATTAAAATACACATTTGCTAGCAAAAATGATCACCGTGATCTTAAATAAGCAAATAGAGCATTATCATTTCCACAACTGCAAATGACAGAGTACAACAAAACTTGAAGTTCCAACCATCATATCTTGAAATATGTTGTTTACATCATCGACGGATCTAACAAAACTGAATTAAGTTAGAAACCTGATCAGGTGCAAGCTTGCAGTATGGACGTAGATCGATCATGGGTACAAGAAAGGAATTAAATTCAATATTGAATAACCTCCTCACTCATCTCTGGTGCTTTTGCAAGAAAGGGATTAAATTCAATATCGGAGAGTAGATCTCTTATTTTAAGCTTGACTTGATTCTATTGTTAACTAAATTCTACAAAAAATAATGCTCGCGTTCTAAAATTTGAGTCATCTAGCAAAATGTAGTTCAATCTATAAAGTTGTTGGTGCAGGCATCCACTCTGCCTCTAAACCTCCATTTCTCTTTCTGTCATGGTCATATTTTTGCAGAATTTAGTTAGAACCATCAAGTGAGCTTTAGTTAACTCACAAGCTTATATACATCTAGAACTTTAAGTTATACTCAAATCTCTACAGAAAGGTGAAAAAACATGCAGGAACTAAGAACAGACCGTGAACTTCTAACAAAACCTCAAAACTGGCACATGAGCGGACATATCCTAATATTGAACGTAAGTCGGCCTGAAGATGTCCTAAGATACAAACTTCGTGTAATTTATCATGAAAATTGTCCCTGATACAATCTAAAGTCCAGATTTTTCATAAATCTTTATTACATAAAAGACTTATGTTTTCTTTGATTAAATATGCATACCAGACCTCTCCAACAAGTTGCACCCCTTTAAAATGCTTTATGAAGCTGACAGATATAGAAAGCATGTAGCCATACCTATTCTTGTGCATGTCTTCAGAGCTTGAGAAAAACGAGGTACCAACAGAATACTAATAGTTTGCTGAGTGCTAACCACCTTGCAGGCTGAATAAACACGATGGTCAAAGTCCTGATTAATTCAAACACAAACAACATAAAAAATTGAGATAGAAGCCACTGCAGACATACTTTTCTGAATTTGACAATCAATTGAATTGGCGCCTTTCTATTTGTACACTTATAGACATCTCAAATATCACAAATTACAGTTCAGATTTTGTTCACACCAGATTTTGTTCACATACTCTAGCAATTACTGGTAGTGAAAAAATGGTTTACAAATAGAACGTGGTGTGATCTTAAAAAAAGAATAGAACCTGGTGTGTTGTTGCTTCAGCATCGCATTACTACAACGGGAAGCCATCGGCCTCCTTCTCGCTAGCTCCGAGAAACCGCATTTCCTTGTCGGGGTGCCGGCGTCTTCTTCAACATGATAGCCCTCCCTCCATCTGCTTCTTGCTGTCTCCAGTTGTGCCAGCATCAGAGAACCATCCACCCCTAGCCTCAGCGAGTGCGTTAAATGGGCGATAGCAGAGTGAGAGTTGGGCCTGAAGATGCTATCACATGCCTTGGTGATCATGTGACCTGTCAGACAACAGTGTAAAGGATAGGATCAGCGGTCACGCCATCCCCGGATGCACAGTTCCTCCGGTCCTTGCCCGCCACAACCCAGAGCCCTCCGCCATGCCCCATCACGACTCAGAGCCCTCCTCCATGCTCCGCTCCTTAGCAATTTGTAAATCTAAGAAGTCAAAATGAACCACTCATATAAATCTTGCTGTGAAGTTGCTTCTACACGTGAACATAAGAACAAGGGGTACCATAAACTACAATTAGGCAAAACTTGTGAACCTTCTTAGTCTCATACCTGAAGCTACAAGGCCGTTGTGGCACTTGTCAGACATTATACCAACAGATAGGATCGGCGGTCACGACATTCCCGAATGCATAGTTCCTCCGCTCCTTCCCCGCCACAATCCAGAGCCCTTTGTCATGCGCCACCGTCACCCAGAGCCCTCCTCCACGCTCCACTCCTTAGCAAAATCAAAGAAGGCAAAACAAACCACACATATAAATTTTGTTGTGAAGTTGCTTGTACACGTGAACATAAGAAAAAGGGGTACCATAAACCAAGGTTGGAAAAGGCGCTAGGCGGGCGGTGACCCTCTGCCTAGTGCCTTGCCTGCCTAGGCGTAGCCTAGGCGGCCCAAGGCGTTTCGTACGGTAGCAGGTTAGGAGGATAATTATTTGGGTAGATTTTGTACCATAGCAGGTTAGAAAGACAATGTGGTGATAAAAAGGATAGACTTTGTACAATAGTAGGTTAGAAAGACAATGTGGTACATCAAGATGCTATGAATTAAAGCACAGAATCAAGTTAACAATGTATTGCATAAATTTTGAATATATATTGAATAAATTAGACTTCACAAAATCAGAATGCATACCTGCATTATAATCAAAATTTTGAACTCCTCGCAAGCTTCTTTGCAAATGATCCTTCTTTAATTCAAAATTGACAGCTTGATCTTGTTTGTCATCATCACCATAATAAAAGGTCTCCACACAGCTAATGAACCCTTCGGCATTAAACTACAATTAGGCAAAAATTGTGAGTCTTCTTAATCTCATACCTGAAGCTACAAGGCCGTTGTTATCATCAACCATTGTTGTTGTATGTGTGTATATTGGTATTCAACCTCAATTCCTCACAATTAGTAAATCAAGCACATACCAGTAGCAGCCTCGTTGATCGTCTTTGTCACCGTCTGCTCCCACGAGGTCATCACGAGGCAGCCGCTGCTCCTTCCCATCATCCATCGTCTCCATCTTTCTCGGGCCCACGAGCTCGAGCGGGATGCCAACGACGGCCAGTGGGGCGGCGACGTGCATGCCGGCAGGGGGAAGGAAGAACAGGGGCGGCGGTGCTCCCTCCTGGAGGAGGGAGGAGCAGGGCGGTGGCATGTGCGTCGGGAGGAGGCCGGGAGCAAGGGAGGAGGTGGGGGCGGGGCGGCGCCGGGATCCAGGGAGGCTGGGGTCGGGCGGCGCCGGGAGTGAGGGAGAAGGTGGGGGCGGGGCGAGCCAGGATCTGGGGAGGAGATGGGGCGGGCGCCGGGGAGGAGGTCGGGGGCTTTTTTTTAGGGATCTGGAGGAATCGCTAGGTCAGGAGGAACGGCGGGGAATCGCAAGGTTTTTTTCACAGGAGGGTTGCGAGTTAACGGAGGTGGGAGGATGACGAAAAAACCAGAGGTGGAAGGATGACGAAAAAACCCAGCGAAATTAAACCGCGTAGACTATTCATCAAGTCGTCCATTAGGAGTAGAGATGATTACTTACCTTCATAGTGGATACATGAGGTAGTGCGTCCACCCCGCAACCTCTCGGACGATGACGGCCCCTTAATATTCTTCAACCATCCGTCCGTACACAATCTGGTGCATCTAACATCTTGCCACTGACAATTGATTCATTGTTCTGAAAAAAACATGGCGTTAGTTGAAACCGAGGGGATTTAAAGATTGGAAAGGAAACAGATCTGGGAGGTTAATGGGAAAAATTTAATGGAGACTAGAGAGGCGACAGATTAGGGGAGGATATTAGGAGAAATTTCATCAAGATTTCAATCCAGAGTGGAATTTTGAGTTGTGGATGACATAGAAGGAGAACACGTTGAGGCGGCTGAACGACGCCAGATATCGCTCCAGAACGGCGACGATGTGCACGTAGGAAGGAAGAGGCAAAGCACCTGCGTTTTTTTCTTACATAAGTCATTGGAAAGAGTTCGGCCAAAGAGACCTAGGCGTGCACGCAAGGATGACATGTGTTTTTTTGCTTAGGTTAGACATGAGTTTGGCGTGCACGCAAGGATGACATGAGATTTTTTTTCTTAGGTTAGACACATGAGTTTTTTCATCCAAGGGTTGTGGATAGCTAATGTGGGAGCTCCTTCTTTTTTTAGGATACGTGGGAGCTTTCATCCAAGGGCTGTGGATAGCTAACGTGGGAGCTCCTTTTTTACGTGGGAGCTCCTTCAATTAGTAAATCTCGACCGTAATAATTCAGTCCCACAAAAGATGAGCGGCTCCTAATTTCTAATTAACGTGGTAATTTTTTGGGAGTCTGTAATTAGTATAGGTAAGGTAGATAGATAGATAGATAGATATAGATATCTAAGGCAATGATCATGAATATAGGCATCACGTCCGTGACAAGTAGACCGAGACGACTCTGCATCTACTACTATTACTCCACACATCGACCGCTATCCAGTATGCATCTAGTGTATTAAGTTCATAAGAACGGAGTAACGCATTAGGCAAGATGACATGATGTAGAGGGATAAACTCAAGCAATATGATATAAACCCCATCTTTTTATCCTCGATGGCAACAATACAATACGTGCCTTGCTGCCCCTGCTATCACTGGGAAAGGACACCGCAAGATTGAACCCAAAGCTAAGCACTTCTCCCATTGCAAGAAAGATCAATCTAGTAGGCTAAACTAAACCGATAATTCGAAGAGACCTGCAAAGATATCAAATCATGCATATAAGAATTCAGAGAATAATCAAATAATATTCATATATAATCAAGTTCATAAACCCACAATTCATCGGATCTCGGCAAACACACCGCAAAAAGAGTTACATCGAATAGATCTCTAAGAAGATCGACGAGAACTTTGTATTGAGATCCAAAGAGAGAGAAGAAGCCATCTTTCTAATAACTATGGACCCGAAGGTCTGTGGTAAACTACTCACACATCATCGGAGAGGCTATGGTGTTGATGTAGAAGCCCTCCGTGATCGAATCCCCCTTCGGCAGATCGCCAGAAAAGGCCCTAAGATGGGATCTCACAGGTACAGAAGGTTACGGCGGTGGAAAAGGTGTTTCGTGGCTCTCCCCGAAGGTTTTAGGGTATAAGAGTGTATATAGGAGAAAGAAGTAGGTCGGTGGAGCTGCGAGGGGCCCACGAGGGTGGGGGCGCGCCCTCCTGCCTCGTGGCTTCCTCGTTGCTTCCTTGATGTCCACTCCAAGTCTCTTGGATTGCGTTTGTTCCAAAAACGATCCTCGCGAAGGTTTCATTCTGTTTGGATTCCGTTTAATATTCCTTTTCTATGAAACACTGAAATAGGCAAAAAAATATCAATTTGCACCGGGCTTCCGGTTAATAGGTTAGTCCCAAAAATAATATAAAAAGGTATAATAAATCTCATTAAACATCCAAAACAGACAATATAATAGCATGGAACAATCAAAAATTATAGATACGTTGGAGACGTATCAAGCATCCCCAAGCTTAATTCATGCTCGTCCTCGAGTAGGTAAATGATAAAAACAAATTTTTTGATGTGGAATGGTCTCTAACATAGTTTTCAATGTAATTCTCTTTATTGTGGCATGAATTTTTAGATCCAAAAGATTCAAGATAAAAGTTTAATATTGACATAAAAATAGTAATACTTCAAGCATGCTAACCAAGCAATTATGTCTTATCAAAATAACATAGCCAAAGAAAGCTTATCCCTACAAAATCATATAGTTTGGCCATGCTTCATTTTTGGCACACAAAATGCTCCCATCATGCATAACCGCGATGACAAGCCGAGCAATTGGTTCATACTTTTTAACGCGCTTCAGCCTTTTCAACCCTTACGCAATACATGAGCGCAAGCCATGGATATAACACTATAGGTGGAATAGCATATGATGATGGGGGTTATGTGAGAAGACAAAAAGGAGAAAGTCTCACATTGACGCGGCTAATCAACGGACTATGGAGATGCCCATCAATTGATGTCAATGCGAGGAGTAGGGATTGCCATGCAACGGATGCACTAGAGCTATAAGTGTATGCAAGCTCATCAAAAGAAACTAAGTGGGTGTGCATCCAACTTGCTTGCTCACGAAGACCTAGGGCATTTTGAGGAAGCCCATCATTGGAATATACAAGCCAAGTTCTATAATGAAAAATTCACACTAGTATATGAAAGTGAAAAAATAAGAACCTCTCTATCATGTAGACCATGGTGCTATTTTGAAGCACAAGTGTGGAAAAAGGATACTAACATTGTCCCTTATCTCTTTTTCTCTCATTTTTTTGTTTGGGCTTCTTTGGCCTCTTTTTTTTCTTTTTTTATTTCACCTCACATGGGACAATGCTCTAATAATGATGATCATCACACTTTTATTTACTCATAACTCAATGTTACAACTCGATACTAGAACAAAAATATGACTATGTGAATGCCTCCGGTGGTGTACCGGGATATGCAATGAATCAAGAGCGACATGTATGAAAGAATTAAGAAAGTGGCTTTTCCACAAATACGATGTCAACTACATGATCATCCAAAGCAATATGATAATGATGGAGCATGTCATAATAAATGGAATGGTGGAAAGTTGCATGGCAATATATCTCGGAATGGCTATGGAAATGCCATAATAGGTAGGTATGGTGGCTGTTTTGAGGAAGATATAAGGAGGCTTATGCGTGATAGAATGTATCGTATCACGGGGTTTGGATGCACCGGCGAAGTTTGCACCAACTCTCGAGGTGAGAAAGGGAAATGCACGGTACCATAGAGGCTAGCAAATTGCGGAAAGGTAAGAGTGCGTATGATCCATGCACTCACATTAGTCATACAGAACTCATATAATTATTGCAAAAGTTTATTAGCCCTCGAAGCAAAGTACTACTACGCATGCCCCTAGAGGTATAGATTGGTAGGAAAAGATCATCGCTCGTCCCCGACCGCCACTCATAAGGAAAGCACTCAAAGAACACCCCATGCTTCAAATTTGTCACACAACGTTTACCATACGTGCATGCTACGGGACTTGACAACTTTAACACAAGTATTTCTCAATTTCAAAATTTCCCAACTAGCATGACTCTAACATTACCACCTTTATATCTCAAAATATCTATCAAGTATCATAGTATTCAATGCACTCTATATGAAAGTTTTTATCATTCCCATCTTGAATGCCTATCATATTAGGACCAATTTTATAGCCAAAGCAAATTACCATGCTGTTCTAAAAAACTCTCAAAATAATATAAGTGAAGCATGAGAGATCAATTATTTCTACAAAATAAAACCACCACCGCGCTCTAAAAAATATAAGTGAAGCACTAGAGCAAAATTATCTAGCTCAAAAGATATAAGTGAAGCACATAGAGTATTCTAACAAATTCTGATTCACGTGTGTCTCTCCCAAAAGGTGTGTACATCAAGGATGATTGTGGAAAACTAAAAAGCAAAGACTCAAATCATACAAGATGCTCCAAGCAAAACACATATCATGTGGTGAATAAAAATATAGCCTCAAGTAAAGTTACCGATAGACGAAGATGAAAGAGGGGATGCCTTTCGGGGCATCTCCAAGCTTAGGCTTTTGGTTGTCCTTGAATTTTACCTTGGGGTGCCTTGGTAATCCACAAGCTTAGTCTCTTGCTACTCCTTATTCCATAATCCATCAAATCTTTACCCAAAAACTTGAAAACTTCACAGCACAAAACTCAACAGAAAATCTCATGAGCTCCGTTAGTATAAGAAAACAAACCACCACCTTAAGGTACTGTAATAAACTCATTCTTTATTTATATTGGTGTTAAACCTACTGTATTCCAACTTCTCTATGGTTCATACCCCCCCAATACTAGCCATAGATTCATCAAAATAAGCAAACAACACACGAAAAACAGAATCTGTCAAAAACAGAACAGTCTGTAGTAATCTGTAGGTTTCAAATACTTATGTAACTCCAAAAATTCTACCAAATTAGGAAGTCCAGGGTAATTTTTATATTAATCTACTACAGTTTGAATTGGTATTTTATCGCTCTCTAGTAAAAAATAAAAATTATTCTCGTGAGCGCATACTTTCTTTTTTTCAGCAAGATCAAACAACAATCATCCAAGAAGATCCTAAAGGCTTTACTTGGCACAAACACTAATTAAAGCATAAAAACACAATCATAACGGAGGATAGATGATTTATTTATTACTAAACAGGAACAAAAAGCAAGGAACAAAAATAAAATTGGGTTGCCTCCCAACAAGCGCTATCGTTTAACGCCCCTAGCTAGGCATAAAAACAAGAATAGATCTAGGTATTGTCATCTTTGGTATTTATCTTTTTAATGGAGTTATGTTCGGATCCAGGAGGTTCCTTACGTTTCCCTTCATGCTCGGAGATCTTTAGATCTAGAGCATCCAACCGCTTATTGTAGAGTGTAATCAACATATTCATGTGGTTAAGATTTCCAAAAACATTTTAAGAGGTTCAATAAATTTTTTCAATTCGCATAATTTCTCTAAGATTTGGGTTCCTTCTTGTGTAAGGTGAAGTCTCTTTTGTGTGTGGGGGGGAGTACTCCTACTATCCCCTCTATAATTTCATAAGCAATACTTGGGTCAACTTCAATAAAGTTCCCTTTGGCAAAAAAATCAAGGAGTTGTATATGGGGTAAGGTAAGCCCAACATAGAAATTGCGAAGTAAAATCTTGAAATCTCCCTCTATGGTGCAACTACGATAAGATTCTACCATCCTATACCAAGCATATTTTAAGTTTTTTCCTTGTCTTTGTTTAAAGTGGAGAACTTCAAAATCAGGAGTACTAACAGTGATACAAGAACTAGCCATAACAGCAAAATAAACGATCTAACACACGGACACACAAGAAGCAAGCAAAAAGAGATGAACGAAAAAGGGCAAATAAAATGGCAAAGGTAAAGTGGGGGAGAGGAAAACGAGAGGCAAATGGAAGATAATGTAATGCGAGGGATAAGAGTTTGTGATGGGTACTTGGTATGTCTTGACTTGTGCGTAGATCTCCCCGGCAACGGCGCCAGAAATACTTCTTGCTACCTCTTGAGCATGCGTTGGTTTTCCCTTGAAGAGAAAAGGGTGATGCAGCAAAGTAGCATAAGTATTTCCCTTAGTTTTTGAGAACCAAGGTATCAATCTAGTAGGAGACTACATGCAAATCGCCTAGTACCTGCACAAACAAATAAGAACCTTGTAACCAACGCGATAAAGGGGTTGTCAATCCCTTCACGGCCACTTGCAAAAGTGAGATCTGATAAAGATAGTAAGATAAATATTTTTGGTATTTTTGTGGTATAAATTGGAAAATAAATATTGCAAAATAAATAGTAAACTAGAATTGTAGATTGGAAACTTATATGATGTAAAGTAGACCCGCGGGCCATAGGTTTCACTAGTGGCTTCTCTCAAGATAGCATGTATTACTGTGGGTGAACAAATTACTGTCGAGCAATTGATAGAAAAGCGCATAGTTATGATGATATCTAAGGCAATGATCATGAATATAGGCATCACGTCTGTGACAAGTAGACCAAAATGATTTTGCATCTACTACTATTACTCCACACATCGATCGCTATCCAGCATGCATCTAGTGTATTAAGTTCATAAGAACGGAGTAACGCATTAGGCAAGATGACATGATGTAGAGGGATAAACTCAAGCAATATGATATAAATCCCATCTTTTTATCCTCGATGGCAACAATACAATACGTGCCTTGTTGCCCCTGCTGTCACTGGGAAAGGACACCACAAGATTGAACC
Source organism: Triticum urartu (assembly GCF_003073215.2). Lineage (NCBI taxonomy): Eukaryota > Viridiplantae > Streptophyta > Magnoliopsida > Poales > Poaceae > Triticum > Triticum urartu. Next base: position 631,256,023 of record NC_053028.1, on the reverse strand, counting down.
CAAAGCTAAGCACTTCTCCCATTGCAAGAAAGATCAATCTAGTAGGCCAAACTAAACCGATAATTCGAAGAGACTTGCAAAGATATCAAATCATGCATATAAGAATTCAGAGAAGAATCAAATAATATTCATAGATAATCAAGTTCATAAACCCACAATTCATCGGATCTCGGCAAACACACCGCAAAAAGAGTTACATCGAATAGATCTCCAAGAAGATCGAGGAGAACTTTGTATTGAGATCCAAAGAGAGAGAAGAAGCCATCTAGCTAATAACTATGGACCCGAAGGTCTGTGGTAAACTACTCACACATCATCGGAGAGGCTATGGTGTTGATGTAGAAGCCCTTCGTGATCGAATCCCCCTTCGGCAGATCGCCGGAGAAGGCCCCAAGATGGGATCTCACGGGTACAGAAGGTTGCGGTGGTGGAAAAGGTGTTTTGTGGCTCTCCCCGAAGGTTTCAGGGTATTAGAGTATATATAGACGAAAGAAGTAGGTCGGTGGAGCTACGAGGGGCCCACGAGGGTGGGGGCACGCCCTCCTGCCTCGTGGCTTCCTCGCTGCTTCCTTGACGTCCACTCCAAGTCTCCTGGATTGCGTTTGTTCCAAAAATGATCCTCGCGAAGGTTTCATTCCGTTTGATATTCCTTTTCTGCGAAACACTGCAATAGGCAAAAAAAACAGCAATTTGCACTGGGCTTTCGGTTAATAGGTTAGTCCCAAAAATAATATAAAAAGGTATAATAAATCCCATTAAACATCCAAAACAGATAATATAATAGCATGGAACAATAAAAAATTATAGATACATTGGAGACGTATCAATGCACGGTACCGTAGAGCCTAGCAAATTGCGGAAAGGTAGGAATGCGTATAATCCATGGGCTCACATTATTCATAAAGAACGCATATACTTATTGCAAAATTTTATTAGCCCTCGAAGCAAAGTGTTACTAGGCATGCCCCTAGGGGTGAGGTTGGTATGAGTTAACCATCGTGCGCCATCGATCTCTACACAAAGGAAGATAATCAATAATAAATCATGCTCCAACTTCATAGAATAACGGGAGACTATACGTGCATGCTTTGGGAATCACAAGCCTTAACACCAATATTCCTACTAAACACAACCATTTACTAGTACCTCCTACATATTCCATCTCAATATCGCAAAACTATTGCGAGGAATCAAACATATCATATTCAGTGATCCACAAGTTTTATGTAGGGTTTCATGACTAACCATGCAAATGACCAATTCATGTTGACTCTCTAAATAGATATAAGTGAAGCATGAGAGTTTAATTCTTTCTACAAAATACCATGCTCTAATAAATACTCCCTTCGTTCCAAAATAGATGACCCAACTTTGTACTAAAGTTATTATAAAGTTGGGTCATCTAATTTGGAACAGAGGGGGTATAAGTGAAGCAAAAGAGCATTCTATCAATAACGGTTTTCCATGTGAAGAGAAACAGGCAATCCAAACTTCAAATGATATAAGTGAAGCACATGAAGCATTCTATAAAGTTATACTCAAAAGATATATGTGAAGTGCAATGAGCATTCTATAAATCAAACATGCACTATGTCATACCAGCATGGTGCATAAAAGAAAAATGAAAACTAAACACAAAATACGCTCCAAGATTTACGCATATCACATGAACGAAATGAAAACGAAAACATACCGATAATTGTTGAAGAAAGATGGGATGCCTTACAGATCATCCCCAAGCTTAGACGCTTGAGTCTCCTTAAATATTTACTTGGGGTGCCTTGGGCATCCCCAAGCTTGAACTCTTGCCTCTCCTCCTTCTCCTCATATCGAGACCTCCTCGATCTTTGATCACTTCACCCACACAAAACTTAACAGAAAACCGGTGAGATCTGTTAGTATAATAATGCAAATCACTACTTTAAATACTATTGCAAACCCATTCATATTTTGTTTTTGCATTGTAGCTACTGTATTATAACTTTTCCATGGCTTATGCCATCAATAAAATCGATAGTTTCATCAAAACAAGCAAAACAATGCATCAAAAATAGAATATGTCTTAAACATGATAGTCTGTAGCAATCTGAACATTCAACATACTTCTGTAACTCCCAAAATTCTGAAAAATTAGGGAAAAAATAAACAATTTGCATATCAATGCTGTGTAAAAATTTCAGAAACTTTTGACGTTCCAGTAAAAAATGAAAATTGACGCACTACAGCCAAAGTTTCTATTTTTACACCGCACATACCAACAAGCAATCTAATCATCCTAAAGGCAAATCTTGGCACATTATTTTCATAATACAATGGATTTGTACAAGGGGATAATTATTTTTGCAAGAAACTTCCATGAAAAATTTACGTTGTTTCTGTTGGGGAACACAATATTTCAAAAAAAATCCTATGATCACGCAAGATCTATCTAGGAGATGCATAGGAACGAGAGGGGAGAGTGTGTCTATGTACCCTCGTAGACCGAAAGCGGAAGCGTTTAGTAATGCGGTTGTGTAGTTGAACGTCTTCGCGATCCAACTGATCCAAGCACCGAACGTACGACACCTCCGCGTTCAGCACACGTTCAGCTCGATGACTTCCCTCAAGCTCTTGATCCAGTTGAGGCCGAGGGAGAGTTCCGTCAGCACGTCGGCGTGGCGACAGTGATGATGATGTTACCGGTGTAGGGCTTCGCCTAAGCACTACGACGATATGACCGAGGTGTGTAACTGTGGAGGGGGGCACCTCACACGGCTAACAGAAGACTTGGTGTGCCTTTGGGGTGCCCCCTGCCCACGTATATAAAGGAGGGAGGGAGAGAGGCCGGCCCTCTAGGAGCGCGCCATGAGTATGGAGTCCTACTAGGACTTCCAAGTCCTAGTAGGAATCCCTTTCCTTTTCGGAGTAGGAGAGAAGGAAAGAGGGAAAGAGAGAGGGAACGGGAATAGGCAAGGGGCGCCGCCCCCTTCCCCTAGTCCAATTCGAACCCATGGGGGGGCGCCCGCCACCTCCCCTTGGCCTGCCTCCTCTTTCCTGTATGGCCCAATAAGGCCCATTACTTCTCCTGGTGAATTCCCGTAACTCCCCGGTACTCCGAAAAATACCCGAATCACTCGGAACCTTTCTAATGTCCGAATATAGCCTTCCAAATATCGATCTTTACCTCTCGGCCATTTCGAGACTTCTCGTCATGTCTGTGATCTCATCCGGGACTCCGAACAAACTTCGGCCATCAAATCACATAACTCATAATACAAATCATCATCGAACGTTAAGCGTGCGGACCCTACGGGTTCGAGAACTATGTAGACATGACCGAGACACATCTCCGGTCAATAACCAATAGCGGAACCTGGATGCTCGTATTGGCTCCGACATATTCTACGAAGACCTTTATCGGTCAAACCTCATAACAACATACGTCATTCCCTTTGTCATCGGTATGTTACTTGCCCGAGATTCGATCGTCGGTATCATCATACCTAGTTCAATCTCGTTTCCGGTAAGTCTCTTTACTCGTTCCGTAATGCATCATCCTGCAACTAACTCATTAGTCGCATTGCTTGCAAGGCTTATAGTGATGTGCATTACCGAGAGCGCCCAGGGATACCTCTCTGATACACTGAGTGAAAAATCCTAATCTCGATCTATGCCAACCCAAAAAACACCTTCAGAGACACCTCTAGAGCATCTTTATAATCACCCAGTTATGTTGTGATGTTTGATAGCACACAAAGTGTTCCTCCGGTATTCGGGAGTTGCATAATTTCATAGTCAGAGGAATATGTACAAGTCATGAAGAAAGCAATAGCAATAAAACTTAACGATCATTATGCTAAGCTAACGGATGGGTCTTGTCCATCACATCATTCTCCAATGATGTGATCCCGTTCATCAAATGACAACACATGTCCATGGTCAGGAAACTTAACCATCTTTGATTAATGAGCTAGTCCAATAGAGGCATACTAGGGACACTTTGTTTGTCTATGTATTCACATGTGTACTAAGTTTCTGGTTAATACAATTCTAGCATGAATAATAAACATTTATCATGATATAAGGAAATATAAATAACAACTTTATTATTTCCTCTAGGGCATATTTCCTTCAGTCTCCCACTTGCACTAGAGTCTATAATCTAGTTCATATCGTCATGTGATTTAACACCAATAGTTTACATCTTTATGTGATTAGTTCACATCGCCATGTGACTAATACCCAAAGGGTTTTACTAGAGTCAATAATCCAGTTCACATCGCTATGTGATTAACACCCAAAGAGTACTAAGGTGTGATCATGTTTTGCTTGTGAGAGAAGCTTAGTCAATGGGTCTGTCACATTCAGAGTCATATGTATTTTGCAAATTTTCTATGTCTAAATGCTTTGCATGGAGCTAATCTAGCTAATTGCTCCCACTTTAAATGTGTATCCAGATTGAGACTCAGATTCATCCAGATCGGTGTAAAAGCTTGCATCGATGTAACTCTTTACGACGAACTCTTTATCACCTCCATAACCGAGAAATATCTCCTTAGTCTTCTAAGGATAATTTTGACCGCTGTCCAGTGATCCACTCCTAGATCAATATCGCACCCCCTTGCCAAACTCATGGCAAGGTACACAATAGGTTTGGTACACAGCATAGCATACTTTATAGAACCTATGGCTGAGGCATTGGGAATGACTTTCATTCTCTTCCTATTTTCTGTTGTGGTCGTGTTTTGAGTCTTACTCAACTTTACACCTTGCAATACAGGCAAGAACTCCTTCTTTGGCTATTCCATTTTGAACTACTTAAAAATCTTGTCAAGGTATGTACTCATTGAAAAATCTTATCAAGCATCTTGATCTATCTCTATAGATCTTGATGCCCAATATGTAAGCAGCTTCACTGAGGTCTTTCTTTGAAAAACTCCTTTCAAACACTCCTTTATGCTTTCCAGAAAATTCTACATCATTTTCGATCAACAATATGTCATTCACATATACTTATCAGAAAGGCTGTAGTGCTCCCACTCACTTTCTTGTAAATACAGGCTTCACCGCAAGTCTGTATAAAACTATATTATTTGATCAACTCATCAAAGCGTATATTCCAACTCCGAGATGCTTGCACCAGTCCAAAGATGGATCGCTAGAGCTTGCACATTTTGTTAGCACCTTTAGGATTGACAAAACCTTCTGGTTGTATCATATACAACTCTTCTTTAATAAATCCATTAAGGAATGCAGTTTTGACATCCATTTGTCAGATTTCATAAAATGTGGCAATTGCTAACATGATTCGGACAAACTTTAAGCATCGATACGAGTGAGAAAATCTCATCGTAGTCAACACCTTGAACTTGTCAAAAACCCTTTTCGACAAGTCGAGCTTTGTAGATAGTAACACTACTATCAGTGTCCGTCTTCCTCTTGAAGATCCATTTATTCTCAATGGCTTGCCGATCATCAGGCAAGTCCACCAAAGTACACACTTTGTTCTCCTACATGGATTCTATCTCAGATTTCATGGCCTCAAGCCATCTGTCGGGATCTGGGCTCATCATCGCTTCCTCATAGTTCGTAGGTTCATCATGGTCTAGTAACATGACTTCCAGAACAGGATTACCGTACCACTCTAGTGTGGATCATACTCTGGTTGACCTACAAGGTTCGGTAGTAACTTGATCTGAAGTTTCATGATCATCATCATTAGCTTCCTCACTAATTGGTTTAGGAATCACTGGAACTGATTTCTGTGATGAACTACTTTCCAATTCGGGAGAAGGTACAATTACCTCATCAAGTTCTACTTTCCTCCCACTCACTTCTTTTGAGAGAAACTCCTTCTCTAGAAAGGATCCATTCTTAGCAACAAATATCTTGCCTTCAGATCTGTGATAGAAGGTGTACCCAATAGTTTCTTTTGGGTATCCTATGAAGACGCACTTCTCCGATTTGGGTTCGAGCTTATCAGTTTGAAACTTTTTCACATAAGCATCGCAACCCCAAATTTAAGAAACAACAACTTTGGTTTCTTGCCAAACCATAGTTCATACGATGTCGTCTCAATGGATTTAGATGGTGCCCTATTTAACGTGAATGCAATTGTCTCTAATGCATAACCCCCAAAACGATAGCGGTAAATCGGTAAGAGACATCATAGGTCGCACCATATCTAATAAAGTACGGTTACAACGTGTAGACACACCATTACGATGTGGTGTTCCAGGTGGCGTGAGTTGTGAAACTATTCCACATTATTTTTAATGAAGGCCAAAACTCGTAACTCAAATATTCGCCTCTGTGATCAGATCGCGGAAACTTTATTTTCTTGTTACGATGATTCTCCACTTCACTCTGAAATTCTTTGAACTTTTCAAAATGATTCAGACTTGTGTTTCATTAAGTAGATATACCCATATCTGCTCAAATCATCTGTGAAGGTAAGAAAATAATGATACCCACCGCGAGCCTCAACACTCATCGGACCGCATACATCACTATGTATTGTTTCCAATAAGTCAGTGGCTCGCTCCATTGTTCCGGAGAACAGAGTCTTCGTCATCTTTCCCATGAGGCATGGTTCGCAAGCATCAAGTGATTCATAATCAAGTGATTCCAAAAGTCCATCTGCATGGAGTTTCTTCATGCGCTTTACACCAATATGACCTAAACGGCAGTGCCACAAGTATGTTGCACTATCATTATCAACTTTGCATCTTTTGGCATCAATATTATGAATATGTGTATCACTACGATCGAGATTCTATAAACTATTTATATTAAGTGTATGACCATAGAAGGTTTTATTCATGTAAATAGAACAACAATTATTCTTTGACTTAAATGAATAACCGTATTGCAATAAACATGATCCAATCATATTCATGATCAAGGCAAAACACCAAATAACATTTATTTTAAGTTCAACACTAATCCCGAAGGTAAAAGGAGTGTGCGATGGTGATCTTATCAACCTTGGAATCATTTCCAACACACATCGTCACCTCGCCCTTAACTAGTCTCTGTTCATTTTGCAACTCCTGTTTCGAGTTACTAATCCTAGCAACTGAACTGGTATCAAATACCCTGGGGTTACTATGAACACTAGCAAAGTACACATCAATAACATGTATATCAAATATACCTTTCACTTTGCCATCCTTCTTATCCGCCAAGTATTTGGGGTAGTTCCGCTTCCAGTGACCATTCCCTTTGTAGTAGAAGCACTCAGTTTCAGGCTTAGGTCCAGACTTGGGCTTCTTCCCAGGAGTAGCAACTTGCTTGCTATTATTCTTGAAGTTCCCCTTCTTCCCTTTGCCCTTTTTTCTTGAAACTAGTGGTCTTGTTAACCATCAACACTTTATGCTCTTTCTTGATTTCTACCTTCACCGATTTTAGCATCACGAAGAGCTCGGGAATCGTTTTCGTCATCCCTTGCATATTATAGTTCATCACAAAGTACCAGTAAATTGGTGATAGTGACTAGAGAACTCTATCAATCACTCTCTTATCTGGAAGATTAACTCCCAATTGATTCAAGCGACTGTAGTACTCAGACATTCTGAGCACATGCTCACTTGTGGAGCCATTCTCCTCCATCTTGTAGGCAAAGTACTTGTCAGAGGTCTCATACCTCTAGACTCGGGCATGAGTCTAAAATACCAATTTCAGCTCTTGGAACATCTTATATGCTCCGTGGCGTTCAAAACATTTTTGAAGTCCCAGTTCTAAGCCTAAAGCATGGCGCACTAAACTATCAAGTAGTCATCATATCGAGATTGCCAAACATTCATAACGTCTGCATCTGCTCCTACAATAGGTCCGTCACCTAGCGGTGCATCAAGGACATAATTCTTCTGTGCAGCAATGAGGATAATCCTCAGATCACGGATCCAGTCCGCATCATTGCTACTATCATCTTTCAACTTATTTTTCTCTAGGAACATATCAAAAAATAAACGGGGATCTATCACGTGAGCAATTGATCTACAACATAATTTGCAAATACTATCAGGACTAAGTTCATGATAAATTAAAGTTCAATTAATCATATTACTTAAGAACTCCCACTTAGATAGACATTGCTCTAGTTATCTAAATGATCACGTGATCCATATCAACTAAACCATGTCCGATCATCATGTGAGATGGAGTAGTTTTCAATGGTGAACATCACTATGTTGATCATATCTACTATATGATTCACGTTCGACCTTTCGGTCTCAGTGTTCCGAGGCCATATCTGCATATGCTAGGCTCGTCAAGTTTAACCTGCGTATTCTGCATGTGCAAAACTGGCTTGCACCCGTTGTATGTGAACGTAGAGCTTATCACACCCGGTTGATACGTCTCCAACGTATCTATAATTTTTGATTGTTCTATGCTATTATATTATCTGTTTTGGATGTTTATGGGCTTTATTATACACTTTTATATGATTTTTGGGACTAACCTATTAACCTAGAGCCCAGTGACAGTTTCTGTTTATTCCTTGTTTTAGAGTATCGCAAAAAAGGAAAATCAAACGGAGTCCAATTGACCTGAAACTTCACGGAACTTATTTTTGGAACGGAAGCAACCCAGAAGACTTGGAGTGTACGTAAGGGAAGCAACGAGGAAGCCACGAGGCAGGGGGCACGCCCACCCACCTAGGGCGCGCCCTCCACCCTCGTGGGCCCCTCGTGGCTCCCCTGATGTATTTCTTCCGCCTATATATCTATATATCCATATACCCTAAAATGATCGGGGAACACAATAGATCGGGAGTTCCACCGCCAGAAGCCTCTGTAGCCACCAAAAACCAATCTAGACCCGTTCCGGCACCCTGCCGGAGGGGGGAATCCCTCTCCGATGGCCATCTTCATCATCCCGGCGCTCTCCATGACGAGGAGGGAGTAGTTCTCCCTCAGGGTTGAGGGTATGTACCAGTAGCTATGTGTTTGATCTCTCTCTCTCTCTCGTGTTCTTGAGGTGGTACGATCTTGATATATCGCGAGCTTTGCTATTATAGTTGGATCTTATGATGTTTCTCCCCCTATACTCTCTTGTAATGGATTGAGTTTTCCCTTTCAAGTTATCTTATCGGATTGAGTCTTTAAGGATTTGAGAACACTTGATGTATGTCTTGCATGGGATACCCGTGGTGACAATGGGGTATTCTATTGATCCACTTGATGTATGTTTTGGTGATCAACTTGTGGGTTCCGCCCATGAACCTATGCATAGGGGTTGGCACACGTTTTCGTCTTGACTCTCCGGTAGAAACTTTGCGGCACTCTTTGAAGTACTTTGTGTTGGTTTGAATAGATGAATCTGAGATTGTGTGATGCATATCGTATAATCATACCCACGAATACTTGAGGTGACATTGGAGTATCTAGGTGACATTAGGGTTTGGTTGATTTGTGTCTTAAGGTGTTATTCTAGTACGAACTCTATGATAGATTGAACGGAAAGAATAGCTTCATGTTATTATAATACGGACTCTTGAATAGATTGATCAGAAAGGATAACTTTGAGGTGGTTTCGTACCCTACCATAATTTCTTCGTTTGTTCTCCGCTATTAGTGACTTTGGAGTGACTCTTTGCTGCATGTTGAGGGATAGTTATATGATCCAATTATGTTATTATTGTTGAGAGAACTTGCACTAGTGAAAGTATGAACCCTAGGCCTTGTTTCAACGCATCGCAATACCATTTGTGCTCACTTTTGCCATTAATTACCTTGCTGTTTTTATATTTTCATATTACAAAAACCTTTATCTACCATCCATATACCACTTGTATCACCATCTCTTTGCCGAACTAGTGCACCTATACAATTTACCATTGTATTGGGTGTGTTGGGGACACAAGAGACTCTTTGTTATTTGGTTGCAGGGTTGCTTGAGAGAGACCATCTTCATCCTACGCCTCCTACGGATTGATAAACCTTAGGTCATCCACTTGAGGGAAATTTGCTACTGTCCTACAAACCTCTGCACTTGGAGGCCCAACAACGTCTACAAGAAGAAGGTTGTGTAGTAGACACCACCGGTCATCACGTGGTGTCTCGGCACGACAAACTGTAGCAATGGTGCATACTCAAGGAGAACACTTATACCTTGAAATTAGTGAAGGATCATCTTATAATGCTACTGCCGTACTAAGAAAAATAAGATGCATAAAGGATAAACATCACATGCAATCAAAATATGTGACATGATATGGCCATCATCATTTTGTTCCTTTGATCTCCATCTCCAAAACACCGTCATGATCTCCATCGTCACCGGCATGACACCATGATCTCCATCATCTTGATCTCTATCAACGTGTCGTCACATGGTCGTCTCGCCAACTATTGCTATCGCATAGCGATAAAGTAAAGCAATTATATGGTGCTTTATCTTATGCAATAAAGAGACAACCATAAGGCTCCTGCCAGTTGCCGATAACTTTTACAAAACATGATCATCTCATACAACAATTTATATATCATCACGTCTTGACCATACCACATCACAACATGCCCTGCAAAAACAAGTTAAACGTCCTCTACTTTGTTGTTGCAAGTTTTACGTGGCTGCTACGGGCTTCTAGCAAGAACCGTTCTTACCTACGCATCAAAACCACAATGATTTTTCATCAGGTGTGCTGTTTTAACCTTCAACAAAGACCGGCCGTAATCAAACTCGATTCAACTAAAGTTGGAGAAACAGACACCCGCTAACCACCTGTGTGCGAAGCACGTCGGTAGAACCACTCTCATGAACGCGGTCATGTAATGTCGGTTTGGGTCGCTTCATCCAACAATACCGCCGAATCAAAGTAAGACGTTGCTGGTAAGCAGTATGACTATTATCGCCCACAACTCTTTGTGTTCTACTCGTGCATATAACATCTACGCATAGACCTGGCTCGGATGCCACTGTTGGGGAACGCAGTATTTCAAAAAAATTCCTACAATCATGCAAGATCTATCTAGGAGATGCACAGCAACGAGAGGGGAGAGTGTATCTACATACCCTCATAGACCGAAAGCGGAAGCGTTTAGAAACGCGGTTGATGTAGTCGAACGTCTTCGTGATCCAACCGATCCAAGCACCGAACGTACGGCACCTCCGCATTCAGCACACGTTCAACTCGATGACGTCCCTCAAGATCTTGATCCAGTTGAGGCCGAGGGAGAGTTCCATCAGCATGTTGGTGTGGCGACGGTGATGATGATGTTACCGGCGCAGGGCTTCGCCTAAGCACTACGATGATATGACCGAGGTGTGTAATTGTGGAGGGGGCACCGCACACGGCTAAGAGAAGACTTGGTGTGCCTATGGGGTGCCCCCTGCCCACGTATATAAAGGAGGGAGGGAGAGAGGCCGGCCCCCTAGGGGCACGCGCGCCACGAGTATGGAGTCCTACTAGGACTTCTAGGTCCTAGTAGGAATCCCTTTACTTTTCGGAGTAGGAGACAAGGAAAGAGGGATGGAACAGGAAAAGGCAAGGGGGGCGCCGCCCCCTTCCCCTAGTCCAATTCGGACCCATGGGGGGGCGCCACCTCCCCTTGGCCTGCCTCCTATTTTCCCTATGGCCCAATAAGGCCCATTACTTCTCCTGGTGAATTCCCGTAACTCCCCGGTACTCTGAAAAATACCCGAATCACTCGGAGCCTTTCTGATGTCCGAATATAGACTTCCAATATATCGATCTTTACATCTCGACCATTTCGAGACTTCTCGTCATGTCCGTGATCTCATCCGGGACTCGGAACAAACTTTGGCCATCAAATCACATAACTCATAATACAAATTGTCATCGAACGTTAAGCGTGCGGACCCTACGGGTTCGAGAACTATGTAGACATGACCGAGACACATCTCCGTTCAATAACTAATAGCGTAACCTGGATGCTCATATTGGCTCCTACATATTCTACGAAGATCTTTATCGGTCAAACCTCATAACAACATACGTCATTCCCTTTGTCATCGGTATGTTAATTGCCTGAGATTTGATCGTCGGTGTCATCATACCTAGTTCAATCTCGTTACTGATAAGTCTCCTTACTCGTTCCGTAATGCATCATCCCGCAACTAACTCATTAGTCACATTGCTTGCAAGGCTTATAGTGATGTGCATTACCGAGAGGGCCTAGAGATACCTCTCGGATACACGGAGTGACAAATCCTAATTCGATCTATGACAACCCAACAAACACCTTCGGAGACACCTGTAGAGCATCTTTATAATCACTCAGTTATGTTGTGACGTTTGATAGCACACAAAGTGTTCCTCCGGTATTCGGGAGTTGCATAATCTCATAGTCAGAGGAATATGTACAAGTCATGAAGAAAGCAATAGCAATAAAACTTAACGGTCATTATGCTAAGCTAACGGATGGGTCTTGTCCATCACATCATTCTCCAATGATGTGATCCCGTTCATCAAATGACAACACATGTCTATGGTAAGGAAACTTAACCATCTTTGATTAATGAGCTAGTCCAGTAGAGGAATACCAGGGACACTCTGTTTGTCTATGTATTCACACATGTACTAAGTTTCTGGTTAATACAATTCTAGCATGAATAATAAACATTTATCATGATATAAGGAAATATAAATAACAACTTTATTATTGCTTCTAGGGCATATTTCCTTCAGTTTCCATGAGCATGAACACAAGTGTTCAAGGTCGACCCTCACTTCTCTAATGCATCACCTTTCAATCGCTTCTCTTTTTAAAAAAGTTCTTATGTTCCCCTCTATATTTTTTTTGTTTTTAAACTTTATAAAAGCACTCAATAGAAATAAATGACTCTCTAAAACTTTCGGGTTGTCTCCCTGGCAGCGCTTTCTTTAAAGCCATTAAGCTAGGCATAAGGTGCTCAAGTAATGGATCCACCTGGATCCCAAGGTATATCAAAGCCAATTTTAATCAACAATGATTTATAATTTAGTAGTGAGCACAAAGCGACATATATCATGTAATGATGAAGTCTAACTCTCTTCCTATGCCTCGGCATGTCATACAAGAACAATTCATGCACATCAAGTAAAGGTCAATACATAGCATAAGCAGTTTCTTGCAATTTTATCGTGTTGGAAACATACAGAGGCGGAGATGTAGTTCCTCTCTCATAATAATTGCAAGTAGGAGCAGCAAGCACATGCATATTATAATCATCAAAATCATCATGTGTAACGATAAAGGTAACCCATCAATGTAATCCTTAATAAGAGCAAACTTCTCCAATATAGTGTAGTTGGGAGAACTCAAGAAGATAATAGGACTATCATGTGTGGGTGCAATAGCAACAATGTCATTCTTAATATAAGGAACTATAGCAAGTTCATCTCCATAAGCATAATTCATATTGGCATCTTGGCCACAAGCATAGCAAGCATCAAGTTCAGCAAAAAGGGATATTTCAAACGAATCAATGGGATCATAGCATTTATCCTTCGGTAAGCACGAATAGGGCTGGAATTCGAGCTGAGTCGAGCCAACTCGGCTCGACTCGCTAGAACTCGTTTCGTTAACGAGCTAGCTCGACTCGACTCATTATTATAACGAGCTCAAATCCAAGATCGGCTCGACTCGTATAACTCGCGAGCTGGCTCGTTTAGCTTGTTAAGCTCATTAAAGATATGAACATAAAACCCTCAAATATTATAAAAATGATTAGGTATATATTAAACATATATATCACTAAACAATAGTAATTTCTTTGTAATGCCTGAGTCTCTTGGGCGGCTGGGCCTTCAAAGGCTAGGCCTTATGTCGTGCGCCTAGGACATAGGGTGCTGAGTGGCTGATTTTTTTTGTATTGGGAGTGGTTGATCTTTTGTATCGAGTCTAACGAGTTATACGAGTACTCGTGAGATTGGCTCGTTTAACTTGGTCTATAAATGATCTTAAACTAAAGCTCGGCTCGACTCGTTATTCTTCGAGTTCGAGTCGATTCGAGCCGAGTCACGAGCTACTCGTTTAGCTCGCGAGCTTCGAGCTTTTTTTCCAGCCCTAAGCACGAAGGGAAATTAAACAATGTATGAGTTGAAGAGTTTCTCTCATTAGAAGGTGGGCACGGGTGATCAATCCGCTCTTCCTCCTTCTGTTCTTTACTCTCCTCCTCATCTTTTTCATCCAATGAGCTCACAACTTCATCAATTCCTTCTTCCATAGACTCCTGCAAAATACTAGTCTCTTCTTGGACAGCAGAGACTTCCTCAATAAACGCATCAATATCGAAATTGTATTTATAATTCTCATAGCAATATTTAAGTATAGCAAAATTTTCAGGTATATAAACTGAATCATCAAAATCTTCATACTTTTCAAACAAAGATTCAAGTTCATAAGCACCCTTAAAAGTAACAAATTCTTCTATTTGTTCCAAATCATAGTAATCATATCTATCACTAGCATAAGAAGTCAAGGTTTCATTATCACTAAATTCATATGAAAAGGGAAGGTGTCGAGCCATCATCCTAGAGTAACAAGTATAATCATATCTCGAGCATAAAATCCTGAGCATACCAATGCAACATATGAATTTGATCCCATAAAAGTTTCACTTTTTGTGTCAAGCGATAATCCCCAAAGTATTCATGTTGATCCATGAAGAGCTACATTGAATGGGATTTTCTCATGATTATCAAAGTAGTGTTTAATATTTTTCACATAACGAGCATCGAGGGTTTTCGGAGGTTCCCCATCTCCATGAGTAGCAAGTACAACTAATTGTTTTGGTGTTCCATGTTCCATATCCATAACTAAAGATAGAGAACAACTTAGAACAGAAAATAAAAACTACTTCGTGATAAAGCAAACAAGCACACATGAGAATATTCACCCCATGCTATTGCTCCCCGGCAACGGCACCAGAAAAAGTTCTTGATAACCCACAAGTATAGGGGATCGTTTGTAGCCTTTTTTGATAAATAAGAGTGTCGAACCAAACAAGGAGTTAAAGGTAGAACAAATATTCCCTCAAGTTCTATCGACCACCGATACAACTCTACACACACTTAACATTTGCTTTACCTAAAACAAGTATGAAACTATTTTGCAAGAATAAAACAACGAGTACTTTGCGAGAATAAAACTACGAATAAATTGCAAGGTAATAAAAGTAGATAGATTTTGTCAACAAGAAAGTCATTTGTCCCTAGGTAATCGATAACTAGACTGGTAATCATAGTTGCAATTTTATATGAGGGAGAGGCATGAGCTAACATACTTTCTCTACTTGGATCATATGCACTTATGATTGGAACTCTAGCAAGAATCCGCAACTACTAAAGATCATTAAGGTCGTAAAACCCAACCATAGCATTAAGTATTAAGTCCTCTTTACTCCCATACGCAATAATCCACTTATTCGTGTTCAGGCTTCTGTCACTCTGGCAACCGACAATAAGCAAATGATGAACGTATTGCAACACCCTACGGCGGGGACCACTCATGTTTGCGCGAGACGGAGGGCACCTTAGGACAGCACCATAGATAAAATATACAATCATACCAACCACGATCATCTATTAACCCATAGGACAAAACATATCTACTCAAACATCATAGGATAGCCACATATCATTGGGAAATAATATATACTGTTGAGAATCATGTTTAAGTAGAGATTACAGCAGGGAGAAGGGGTGTTACACCGCTGCATAGAGGGGGGGATTGGTGTTGACGGTAGCAAGGTTGTTGATGTAGATCATCGTCACGATCCTTGCCCCGGCGACACTCCGGCGCCACCGGGAGAGAGGGGGAGAGAGACCCCTCCTTCTTCTTCCTTGGCCTCCTCCCTAGATGGGAGGAGGGTTTCCCCTCTGGTCCATGGCCTCCATGGCGGCGGAGGGGCGGGAGCCTCTCCGAGATTGGATCTATCCATATGTTCTCTTCTGTTTCGCGTTCCCCAGATCCGACCGAAAACCATTTCTTATATTCCCGGAGATCCGTAACTCCGATTGCGCTGACATTTTAACACGATTTTTTCCGGATATAAGCTTCCTTGCCCGAAGTAGAGCTCCAACTAATGTTCGAGGAGGGCACAACCCACCACCACGCGCATGGGCTGTCTGGCGCGCCCAGGTGTCTTGTGGTGGCTGTGGGGCCCCATTTGCGTTGATTCCATCTTCAAAAATCACAAATATTTCAAAATAATTCTCCGTAATTTTTTATCGCATTTGGACTTCGTTTGATATGGATATTCTGCGAAACAAAAAACATGCAACAAACAAGAACACGTATAATATTGGCATATAAAATAGGTTAGTCCAATAAATCATATAAAATGTTGTCAAAAATATGTGAAAGTTGTATAATATTGACATGAAACAATCAAAAATTATAGGTACAATGGAGACGTATCAAAGCACTAACCTACATTTCAACGCAAAACACGTATTAAATTATATATATGATTATTTCCAAATTTAAGCAGTTAAGATGTAAAAAAATCCTATCATAAGGAAACAACAAAACCATTTTAAAAGAAAAATAGTGTTGATATCTTCTTGATGTCTCCCATTTTTTCTCCTCATTAATTAACATATAGAATATGTGATTGGACCCTTTGTTTCATTTATAAAAATCTAATGATGCGAGATTTCTCGAGGGAATCTGCTATAGGCATGATGAATTATTTCTGATTCACGTGATGTGTCACAAAACAACCATCGCATCAAGATCATACAGAAATATGTCATACTGATGGTATTCCATTTTTCGAGATATGATCCACCCTGGTTAGAGGCATAGCTATAGGTATAACTAGACCATGCCGGCGCTCGTTGCCGCGCCCGTCTATTTTTATATCTAATGATCAGAATTCCACAAATATATAGATGTAATAGGCGTTGCTTCTCTTGTTCATTTTATTTTCAAGGAACAACATAGATATTTGGGAAAAGTTGTATTGTAACATTTGTAATAAAATTTTAACAGTGCATGATATACATTTGTTTTTGAAAGGGTGCATGATATACGTAGGGTGACTGTTCAATGGGATACTTAATGTATTCAGATGGTCGTTCTGCTGGCCAATACTTGATGTATTAGGTGGACAGAATGAATCTTCAAAGCCCATTAAATCTGATCAATATCATTTACAGAACAAGCCATGATTGTTTGATGGAAAGGTTTAGTGAAATAAAAACACAAAAGATCAAGTAAATTCACAACAAATTATTGTTGATCCCACTGAAACTTCACCAAGTATCACTATGTGTTTCATCAACCTCCAAGAAGCCCTGCATCATCTTTAGTCGGTTACCCGTGACACTACGGGCATCATCAACACCTGAATCGTGCATCAGTGCCAACTCAGGAACAACCACAGTACCTCCATCTATATGATGTCTGCTCGATTGTAGTTCGCAGACACGTTAGTATGCGGTAAGTTAAGGATAAGTATTCTTCCTTAATTACTCAGAAATATTCTGATTAGATGTCTGCAGGGTGATGTTTCGGCTGGAAACATCATGTCCCTACAAATATAAAGAAATATGAGATCTAGCAGTAGACTAACATATGTGAAATTGAACTATCGAAGACACCATACTGATGCCCTGTTCGACAGCTCTCCGATCCGCAGCTCCACGCCGGAGCGGAGCGGGCTGCAGCCTACTTTCTCGGAGTGGCCGAAGGGTCGCTCCGTGCACTCCACGGAGTTGGATGACTGCCGAACATGGCTTGAAACAAATACAAGGATTGTCAATGGAAGTGAAATCCTCTTGTGGAAACTCCCACCTCTGAATGGTAGCAACAAATCTGTAACACATGAAGACCAGATTTATAAAAAAATATTCTGCTGGTATGTTGAGCAATTTCCCATTGTAACACATGAAGATCTAGCAGGGTTTGAAGCACAAATGCCATACATTACACCAGATTACACAAATTTACATGATAACTCTAAGTGCACTCTGCACTTTGTTTAATATTAGTGCAGCAGACCAGCAAGTGATACCATTGCTAGCTTGAGCATCTAAAAGTGTGAGAATTCCAATATAATACTCTGAGGCAAGATGTCACTTTAGTTTTTTTGCGGGTCCACTTTAGTTGAAATAAGTACCTCACCTTCCAAACGGTTAGTCACTAAATCTTCGAATCCAGCAGAACCGAGATCAGATCCGTTAGTCACTAAACCTCTTGGCGCATGCCACTGAATATTATAAAAATCTCTTCGGACTTGCTCCTGGAAACCTTTGTCATATTGATGGAAATCTGTGGCCACTTGAGGAAAAAATTTCTTCTGAAGACAATGATGAACTGACTAAACCCTTCTCTATTGAGGAAATTAAAAAAGTCCTATTTGACATGAAATCTAATCGGGCACCTGGACCTGATAATATCCCGGCCGAGTTTTATCAACATTACTGGGAGGTCGTAGCTCCAGACCTATTTGCTATGTTTGAATGGTTCTATGAGGGGAAACTGGATGTACAAAGGCTGAACTATGGCATTATTACTCTACTGCCCAAGTCGAATGATGCTAGTAGGATACAGCAGTATAGACCAATTTGTTTATTGCGCTGTCCGTACAAACTTATTACCAAGGTCATGGACCTCAGGGCTGGAAAATATGGACATAAACTGTTTAGCATACAGCAAAATGCTTTTATCAAGGGGAGGCATATAGTAGATGGCATTTTATCCTTACATGAGATTATGCATTATACTCATATCAAAAAGCAAAAAGGAGTGATTCTCAAACTTGACTTTGAGAAGGCATATGACAAAGTCAATTGGGACTTCTTGCTAGAATGTCATGTTAAACGTGGTTTTAACCAAAAATGGTGTGGGTGGGTAAACCAGATCCTGAGAAACGGGACGGTCAGTGTTAAAATCAATGATGAGATGGGACCTTATATACAAAGTGCTAAAGGGGTAAGGCAAGGTGATCCACACTCTCCGTTCCTGTTTAGTCTTGCGGCAGAATGCCTAACTAAGATGATGACCTCGGCCCAGAAAAATGGCCTCGTCAAAGGGTTGGCTTCTGATCTTATAAAGGATGGAGTGGGGATTTTGCAATATGCAGATGATACTGTCATTTGCTTCAAACATGATATCAATAAAGCGGTTAGTGTGAAACTACTGCTTTATCTGTTTGAACTCATGTCTGGATTGAAAATTAATTTTGACAAGAGCAAAATTATTATTATAGGAGGGGATAATGAGACTGATATAGCATATGCTGACATGTTTGGGTGTCAGGTGGGTTCTTTACCTATGAAATATCTGGGTACACCGATATCTTACTCCACTTTAAAAATATTGATTTGGAGTTTCTGGATGCTAAGATGGTAAAAAAGCTAGATGCCTGGATAGCTTATGCAGCTTCATCTGGCGCTAGGCTTACCCTGTTAGGCTCGAGCCTGGATGGGATACCCTCTTATCTTATGTCTATGTTCTTGTTTAACAAGACTTTTATTGATAAAATGGATAAACACCGGAGAAGATTTTTCTGGAAGAGGAAGAACAATAAACGGGCTTATCATATGGTGAAATGGGCTAGGGTCTGTCGGTCCAAAAGAATTGGTGGGTTGGGGATCAAGGACCTCCATAAGCAGAACATTAGTCTGTTGACCAAGTGGTGGTGGAAGCTTGAAACTAAAGATGGGTTGTGGCAACAAATCATTCGGGACAGATATTTCAAGAATAAAACTGTGGCTAATATTCGTAGTCGTTTTTCGGATTCCCCTTGTTGGAAAGCGATTATGAAAGTTAAAGAGACATATATGGCTGGAAGGGCGGTCAATATTAATAGTGGTAACTTGGCTAGGGTTTGGCATGACCCATGGATAGATGCTGCGCCCCTACGCGAAAAATTCCCTATCCTGTTCAGTATATGTCAGGATCAGGATGGAACTATTGCAGATTTTGTGGCAAAAAACTATAGCCTGGGTTTCAGGCGCAGGCTATTTGGGGAGATCAATGATCAATGGGAATGGGTGGTTTCTGAGGCAAGAAAGTATGCTTTTAACAATATCCCTGATACTCTGTTTTGGAAGTTTTGCAAGAACAAGAGACTTATCACTAAATCAGTGTATGAATGGTTGGAAAGGGATTTAGCTGGTCCTAACTATAAGTGGATCTGGAAAGCTAGTATCCCATTGAAAATCAAAATATTTTTGTGGTAGCTGTTCCAAAATGTTGTGCTTACCGAGATAATTTGCGGAAGAGGAATTGGCCCGGGAATCATGTTTGCTCTTTTTGCACGAACATGGAAACTGCAAACCATCTATTCTTTACATGTCCTCTTGCTCGAACAGTCTGGGGGACCCTAGGGCTTACGGCTGGAGCATCCTGTTGGCCACAATCTCTCTGGCAAAGCTGGTCGTGGTTATATAAATTTTTCCCTGGTGGAAATTTTTTTTTACATGATGATCATTGCTGCTTTGTGTTGGGGGATCTGGTGTCTTCGAAACAAAGTTACTTTTGACAATTATAATGCTCGTTCTCCACTGGAGGTTGTTTTCAGTGCTTGTTCTTTTATGTTATACTGGACAGGACTGCTGAAAGAAGAAGATAGGTCGAAGTTTCAGGCGGGCGTGAAGAGATTGGCGTATGTGGCAGCAGCTCTGGCGGATAGGACTCACTCGCGAGGTGTGATGCGTCTGAAGGATGGAGAGGGGATCCAGATCGGCTAATCCTGCTTGGTTTGCAGTCCGTTGGGGTTTGATGCCCGTCCTGGAGTATTCTGTGATTTTGGAGAGTTGCTTCTTTCTGCCCTGAGTAGGCTATGTAGTCTCTCAGGTTTCGCACTATTATTGTTTGGTGGTTTAGGGTAGTGGCTAGTCAGTGTCGTCAGGTTTTTGTCCCATGGCGGTTGATCCATTTTAGGATCTTCCTGCGGTGGGTTTCCTGTCGATGCCCCAGCTTGCTCCTCGCCTTTCAGCCTTATTTTGGGATGGTTGTCTTGGAAAAACTACTGGAACATTGTATTTCCATTGATTGCAAAAATTAATGGAAAGGGGTGCGAGCCCGGTTGGAAAAAAAAAAGAAAAAAAGGATCCGTTAAGATAGATAACATGCATTAGTTTGTGAGTACAAAGAATGCTATGAAAACAATCATTATTCTAACATTGGATGAATAATTAGGGGAAGAGCAGAGGAACGACATGAAAAAGGAGAAAGATGAATTAGCGACCTATGCGTCACCCATGGCTACTGGAGAAGGTTTTGCCGAAGTGAGGGGAGTGGGGAAGGAGCAGAGGGGCGGTGCAGACTATATGGAGGCGCCCAGACCAGAGAAAGAGCATGAATCAGCATTGGTAACCGATATGCAATTATCGCGGCTGGCGAGTGGCGCGCATCGATCACCAGCTCTGATTTATTTCCTCAGTCAATTGCCTGTAAATGAATTCCAAACAGCAACCAATGGTTCGCTGCCCCACCCACCTCCCTGTTGCGTCGCCGGCGAGGCAACCCAGAGGGTGGTTAGCATTCCGCGCCAGCGCCCCATGGCATCGGCCTGCGAGGCGAACCGGTCGGTCGGAGCCGAGGGACAGTCACCATGCTAGCCACCAGCGCCCAATGTCGGCCACCGAGAGAGGGCTGCGCCATTTTTACCAGGAGAGGAGGGCTGCCATGTGGACGGAGGAGTGGTACACCATATTGCCCATTAGGCCCAATTTAACACGAGAGGGCCAAAATTGTTTCCATAGCAGCGGCCCACTACGTGTGGCGCTTGCTGGGTAGCGAACGGTAACCGGACAGTTGAAATCGCACAAAACCGAAGATCCAACGGCTGAGAATGCTAGTGGCGTGAGATGGCTGAAAAGATGCGCAGTTGTAATGTCTCTAAATTAGCTTGCCATCTTGTTGTTGTACAATATACAACTGCGATGAACAGTACGAGGCATACGTGTGATACTATAGAGTTGTGTAATCAAAAATTTGGTTATCCTGTGTAACTATACGTTGAGATCTAATTAAGTTGTGTGTTTACCTAAGTCATCAAGAAATTGGAAAAAATAGTTATGGTAATTTTGAATTTAATAGCGCATAATAAATTACGAAGATTTACAATGACAAAATACGAACTTGTTGGAATGTGGATTAGCTTTGAACTTGGCTATTCATTTATTACATATTTTTTTGATGATTATTTATATATGTCCCTTGTGAAATTTGAGCTATTTGCATATTCAAATGACTCTAAAAAATAATTCAATGCTACATTTAAAGCTTGAGGGGTCATGTTAACGTTAAATTATGGTCCTATATTTATTTGTTATGAATGTATTTTTCTTGAATATAGAATTATTTTTTGATAAAGGGCGCTTTATTACTGAAAAGGTTTAAGTATTACACCCAGCCTCTGCATAACTAACATGCACACGGTCAAACCAAATCCAGTCTCAGAAAGGAAAAAAGATGAAATACAAGTATTCATGAAGAGACTGTATGACGCCTAAACCGTTGGAGGGTCGATCCTAAGATCATGCTGCCATCCATATCAGGTAAAAGTATCTCTCGCCGTGTTCTCCAAGCCTGTATACACCTCCGTAAACAGGTCTTGATTCTCCACACGTTGTAGAGATGACCATAAACGAAGCGTACGGTACATTTGTAGATAACTTACAAAAGAGAAGTACTTTTATCGTTAAATACCTTATCATTTCTACATAGTCAAAGCGAAATAAATAACGGCAAGCGCTCCCACCCTGAGAAGAATTCTAAACCTATACTCTATGCCATGTAACTAGTCGTCAAATATATTAGCAACAGTACGTGAAGGATACAAGCAAGAAGCTACTTGGATGACTGGCCATATAGAACGAGCCAATGTGCAGTGGAAAAATAATATTTTATTGTTTCATCATGATGACAAAAAACACATTGCATACTTACATGCCAATTCCTCTTAATAAGGTTGTGCTTGGTAAGAATAACTCCTCGAAGGTACCACACAAAGATTGTATTCTTAAGCGGTATCTTATATCAAAATTATTTATCAGCATGGAAAACAATATTTGTTTATACTCCCTCCATCTCGAAATAAGTGTCTCAATATTTGTCTTCTTTTAATTAAATAGTAGTTGATCTCTTAGCAACAATTTGTGTCACCACATATTTAGGAATATCTAGTTATCAGATATAAGACTTAGAAATAACCAATTGGATATCACTTTTTATCACCTTCTCTAAGTTACATAGCAAGCTTAAAATAAGACTGCCTTATCAACCATGTGTCATTCTCGATTTTGATAGTTGTCAGTGTACATGCACTTCTCTAGTTAAGCGACGAATGCAATACATACAGACCACACATACAAGAATTTTTATTCAAAAAGGAAGGACAAACAACTCAGCATGGGCATCAATTGATGCATAAAGCCATATGCATGGATACATATGATCCTTTCAATCTATGTTATCTTCATCAGTGGCGGTCTTATGAGACCTTAGCATGACGACTTCTCAACTGTCAACTATAACAAGTTTTGTCCGACACCGATGAGGAAAGGGCGATAACGGCGGGTGCCTTCGGCTCGCTTCAATGCTTGTAGCGGTCGCTGGGTGGTCTATGAATCTGGATGTACTCCCTTCGTTTTTATTTAGTACGCATATTGGCTTTGGTCAAAGTCAAACTTTGTAAACTTTGACAAAGCTTGTAGACAAAAATATTAACATATACAGAAACAAATCGATACCATTAGATTCATTATTGAATATATTTTCACATCATATAGATTTGTTATTGTAAATGTTCATATTTCTTTCTATAAACTTGGCCAAAGTTTACAAAGTTTGACTTTGACCAAAACTAATATGCAAAGTAAACAAAAACAGAGGGAGTAATTTTTATTATTTTTAGTGTTCATTGTACTGTCATGATTGAAGACGAATAGATTGGATGTTTTTCTGCAAAATAAAAATAAAAATTGATGCATAAAGCAATATGCATGGATACGTATGCATAATATTGATTGTTTCATAGTACATAACAAGTGAACCTTACATCAAGCCAAGCATCACGTTTATGTGGAAGTTGAGACAACACGAGACTTACGGCATCTCGAATGCCGAACCTCAAATCGCCCGCGTACATAAACTCTACTGTCCGACAGCGGAAGTCATCAAACGCAGGCCTACATCGATTCGCAGGGTGGTCCGGACGTACTTTCTTCCGTAAACCGGAGACAAACGTGGGGAGCTTTGTGGGAGTCTGAACAGCAGACACGTAGGACTCTGACACCACCGGCCCACCCAAAACTCTTCCCGGACCCCATGCCTCCATCCTTCCTCCTTCCTTCTTTCTCTCTTGCCTTCGCCACCGCTCCACCACCCCGACCGCCACACCACACCCCTGCAGAAACTCTATGTCTCCATCACCTTGAGCGTTCTAGCCAGGTTCCACCCTGCTTCTCCTCCGTCGACGTTCAACCCCTCTCCTCCGCCCACCCGCCATGTATCATCCGCTACTCCTATACTCACCATGCCCGACAACTGTTTGATGAATTGCCGGAGCTAGAAAGGTTTTTTGTTCTTCTTTCTAGCAATGGATTCTGCTTTGAAGTACATATACGAGCACTATGTTGAGTCGTCCGATGAGGAGGAATATTCAGATGAGATTGCGATAATGTAGGCGGTCCTTAATTAAAGACGCGGAGCGTGCGGAGGAGCATGTTCTCAGTTTCAAGATCTCAGAGACCTTGTGAGAGGTGATGACATGTTGTGTGATCACGACATCACGCACAACATGATCGTCAAGGATGAGGGTGAGGATGCTGCCGCGGCTCTAGAATTTAAGAATATGGATGATGCTATCTAACTTCCAAACCAGAATTCAGTCACATTTGAAGAGTTTATTCAAAGGCATCAACAAATTCAGCATCGACCAACTCAAAGCAGATGAAGAAAGATCTGATTGAGCATTAGTGGGCGGTTAAAGGGGACAACAATGTTGGAATGTAATATTTAAACTTTTTTTAAATTTGAACTAGTACTGCATGCGGCTATTTGATCGTCTGTGCTCTATGTATGCAGCTGTTTGAACGTCTGAACTCTATGTATGCGGCAATTTGAACATGCGGACTTAAAACAAATGAGGAGGACCGGATGTATGCGGTCAGCGTTGGATGACGGCCTCCCGAATCCGTGTCCGCGGATGAATGCGGGAGGAATTTTACGGGTCGCTATGCCCTTACACAATGTTTTAGCACATCATTGCTTCGTCTTGCATGAAGCTTTACTGCATTCACCGCTGACATCCGTATCATGAGAATGTACGTGCCAAAGGCCTCACATAAAGCCAGTAATTTGCATGAGCAGCAGCACACTCACTGACCTGTCAGAGCCGGCGATTCTTTTCTGGCCAGCAGTACATGAAGTAAAGAGCAAAAGCGTAAATTTGGTCTCATGTGTGCGCGCGCAAAGGCGAGAGAGCTCTCGCTTCTTTTAAAGCCTGGAAAGGCTCGCAATTTGCATGGGTTGGTTTGGTTTGGTTCGGTGTCCCCTTCGCAATGAGCATCCTGGTGGCCCACATGTATGCGCTTTGCGACGGCATATAGCAAACCTAAAGCCATTATGCATGTTCTTTGCTTCTACTGCCACCATTGCATGCTGCTAATTTGTGGCGCATCATGATGATCTTGTCTTTAGAGTTGCCCCTGAATGAAGATACTTAAGCAATCATGTTGTTTTGTGTGTTCTCCAAGCACCACGCATCAATCAATCAGGAATGCATGAATCTCTGTGTACATGTAAAGCTCCTATTTATTCATCTGCGTGTTTTCTCCCATTTTTCTTTTTCTTTTGAGATGACAGAGATTCGCGCGTCTTTCTCCGAACAGAAGATATATAGATGCGCCGCACCTCAATGGAACATTGCAGAATCTAAGTGAATTCACTCATAGACGATGTATCTCTGCTCCATGTTTAATAAAGCTAGCCATAATGATCTTCCCTTAACAAAAGAAAAATGTGAGTTCCACATTCCACCCTGTTTGTACATTTGTGGCAGTGCTTGCACATATAAATTTTTCTGTCAGATTTTACCCAAAGTTGGTACATCGTGTCAAGTAAAAACTTGCCAGGCCAACGTGGCTGCTGCCTTGGATGCCAACTCGGATATATGCAAACCAGCTAGGCCTGTCGTCCCTACTCGCACGACACGACCAGGCATGGGGCAAACACTGTCATAATAGCTAGCGACATCGTGGAATTTCGCTAAACCTCCATTGGTTTCAGCAATTCCCACATATTGCAGCAAGTTCCTTTTGCTGAAAAAACTGCAACAACAGAGGAAAGTGAGAGATTCATTTATCGTCAGAGATGGTTGGACAAGAATCTAACCAGGAGTCAGGGAGATTCATTCATTGCAGCAACTATGATTGGACGCCTCGCTTAGATTATACTGCAACTAATCAGTGTTTCTTCTCGTGTGTATCATCGTCTATCTATCGTGCAAAACTTGTCGTGTGTATAGCACAACTCCTTCTTCAATCCTTGTGCTTCTCTTTACCTTTAGAATCGCTCGAGATAAAGCCCGCCCAGGCCAAGCCGCTGCTGCTGCTGCAGTGCTCCTCCAGCCCTCCTCCTTTCCTTGCCAAGGCCAAGCTCGCCGGGCGCGACCTTTTGCCGGAGCCGGAGGGGACACCGGACACGAGCAAATCATGCGCATCACTGCGCGGCGTCGGCGGCAAAAGCAGCGCTCGCTCGCCCGCCCGCCCGCGCCTTGTGGGACACCGGATCATCATTCGGAATGATCTTTTCTCTGTCCGCGAGCTTCCCTCCCCCGTCGATCCATCTCACGCCCTGCTCTTCTTTGCATGCATGCATGCAGCCACTGCTCACTCGCCCTATCTGGACCTGAACGCCTGAATCTGAATTCTGAAAGCATCGATGCGTTTTATCTGAACCTGCTCCGGAAAGCGCAGACACGCTCATGGAGCCGGTCAAGCTCGACATTTGACCCGGATCCATGATGCCCGACGAACGGAAAGAAACACAGACGGACAGAAACCTGATCTCTTCTGTTCTTCTAGACCAGCAGCCGATGAAGAACACAAGGGGGGGGGGGGGCCATGGAATGAAAAAAAAGAGATGGTTTGGGAACGAAGCAACTCGATCTGTGTGATGTGTAGCCAATGAGTATGCTTTCACCTAAGCTCCACTTTGCTTACCATGGGTCCTGAAAGACGCTCATAACAATTCAGAATTTCATATACGGATAGATGCTGAGCTGCTGCATTTGTTAGCATACATTCTGCATGGATCATCCAGGGAGGCGACGTTGGATTTGGATCTTGGAATGTCGCATAAACAAAGTTTTTATGTGATTCTGCCAAAGATTTCCTTTAGTTTGTTTAAGCCTGATAGGTGCATCTGCGGAGCACAAAGTGCGCCTTTTTAGCTCCCTAGCCTAGAGCTTTAAGCAAGCTCCACATGATTTGCACCTCGGTCATGAGCTGCTACTGAGTTGTAGTGTCTCGACTCTCAACTGCTTGCTACTACTTTTGTTTCAACTTGACTGAACTGACCGCTGCTGAGATTA
Organism: Triticum urartu; assembly: GCF_003073215.2. Lineage (NCBI taxonomy): Eukaryota > Viridiplantae > Streptophyta > Magnoliopsida > Poales > Poaceae > Triticum > Triticum urartu. The sequence goes on along the minus strand of NC_053028.1, from coordinate 631,228,537 downwards.
ATTAGCACACACATTATGCATGACACCGGCTCGAGTAATTAATATAACCACTTTGAGCTGGAGTAATAAGTAACCACTTCGATCTGTCTCTGCCTAGTAGCTTTTTCCATCACCGCTGGATCTGTTTTTATATATGCAAATGCTGTCTTTTCAGTATAATACTTTGTTAAGGGTTACAAAATCACAGTCACAACTCAGGAAAATTACTTTTAAAGACGAATACAACATAATTTTGTGTAACACAGTCCTCATATCATTTGACTCATTCTTGGTCAAAGCCTGAATTTAGAAAGTCAAAATTTGCCTCAGATAAAGGAACAGATGGATGGAGTATAGACAAAAAATCAGATAAAGAGCAACATATTAATGCATGAAGATGAATTTCAGAAAACATGCCAGGCCTCAGAGGAGCACAGTGTTGGCGAGACATATTTAAACTTTCGAAACGAACCGTCATATGCGTAAATTTATCTCATAAAACGCTTCAATAGCATACGATATTCTCGAGTTATATATAAGTGCATTCTAATATACGTTAGTGGCCAAAATTACGCTTTGGAGACTATGATTCAAAAAATGACGATCTTTCGGGGCCTGAGGTTATTTAAATTCCTATTAAAAAAAGCACCTTTTGATCTTTGAACTGGATAGTTATTTACGCCTCAATTAATTTTCTACTCCCTGTAACTAATACAATAGTTAGTGTGCAAAGCACCAGCATAAAGGGAAACCATTAACAAGAACATAAAGGAGGCCATGTCTCAGGTCAAGTGGAAAAGGCAGTGGAATTTTCTGGCATGAAAAAAGCTCGAGGAGATTGGATTTTGGGGGCAATGGATCAACCACCATGATGCCGTGTCTGCAAAGGGGGCGGCAAAACATGATCATCCCATCTCACATGCCTCCTCCCCTCGACTAAAAGTGATGCCATCATATCTTAAAATCGATTAATTACTCCCCTCTTGCACGCATCAATTATCTTATCTAATATACTGGAAGGTATATACAACAACACAACAGCTAGGCAACACGGAACAAGGAGCTGTCAGTTTAACTGACAACTGTGCAGTGGTTAAAGTGTTGGTCTTTCAGTTAAGCATCGGTGCATGATTGTGGCGATCAGAGTGCTTAATCATGCAGACGTTGGACCATTTTAACATGTGATTTTGACCACCCACAAGCAAAATGAAACTACAATCAATTAAACTGTTTTTTTTTACAAAATAAACGTCCTGTCAAAAACATTACAATAAATGAATAAAATCTGCAATGTTCTGTGACTGTTTTCTGCCAAAGAAATGTGAAATCTTAGAACTGTAATTGATCTTCAGCGAGTTCTTCACTGCAAAGTTAGGATGCAATGGCGACGCTGATTAGTACCTGTCCGTACTAACTGTACCTGGCTACAGTACGTAAGTGGCACTAAAACGGGCACTATATATACACGCATCCAACGGCCCAAAAGCACCCATCTTTCCAACCTACTCGCCCTGCTTGTCTCTTGTATAAATCATCATAGGAGCTCCATCTCCTCTGACACCAAGAAGCACAAAGCCCTCACACGATCGAGCATACTGGTGCTATAGTTTTGTAGTGGTGTGCTCTGGTGCGTGTGATCGGTCGGTGGCAATGGACGAGTCATGGAGGTGCACGATGGGCGCGGTGCTGCCGCGGCAGCGCTCGTCGGACGGCCAGAAGAGCCTCGCCCCCGACGACTTCCGGGACGTGTTCGGCGGCCCGCCGCGCACCGTGCTCCTCAGCAGCTTCTGCGGCGACGCAGCCGCCGCTGACTACCACGCCGCGGCGGCCGGCCACGCCGGCCAGTACCCATACTACTCTTACGGCGGTGGCGCCGACGCCTTGTGCCGCCGTGGCAGGCCGGCGTCGGCGGCCGTGCCCACCGAGGAGGGCTTCTTCGACGACATCTTCGGCGCCCGCGCCCGTCAGGTGCGGTCGAGGTCGAGGTCCAAGTCGACCAAGTCCTCGTCGGTGATCAGCTCCGACGAGTTCGGCTCCGGCCGCTCCGCCTTCCGGCAGGTGGCCACCGGCAACGCCCGCGGAGACGCCGCCCTCTCCTCCTTCGCGTCCAAGCTCAGGTGAGCCAGACGATTCGTGCGCATGCATGAAGCATTTGGTTTTGGTCACGTGACAGCACAAGCACGTTGCATTGTTCGATCATCATTCTGACGATCATAGCCGTCGTTTTGCAGGCCCATTGCGATCCCGTCGCGCCGGTACGACTCGTCGCCGCCGTCGAGCGTGTCGACGCGAGCCGAGTACCAGAGCAGCTTCACGTGCTCGACGGCCGCGTACCCGGCGTGCCGCTACTACTACGGCAACGGCGGCGACTGGACGAACCACAGCGCCAGCAGCGCGGCGTCGTCCGCGGTCAGCAACAACGGCGCCGCCGCTGAGAGCTCCTCGTCGCGGCACCACCGCGGCGCGAGCAGCGGCTTCTGCTGCTTCACGTCGAACCCGGAGACCAGCAGCCGCGAGCCGAGCTTCCGGCGCACGCAGCGGCGCGGCAGGGCGCGGTCACCGGCGCCAGACTACGCCGCCGACACCAGCACCGAGTGCTCTGGCGCCGCCGACGACTATGGTTACTACTACTCGCCGTCCTCGGCCGCGTCGTCGTCGCTCTTCGGCAACCCGCCGCAGCCGCGCCCGCACCGGCTGGAGGAGGCCGTGATGCAGGAGGCGATGATGATGGAGGTGAGGGAGCGGGCGCCGCTGCTCATGGACGACGGCGACATCGACAGCGTCGGCGCCGCCGCCGTGGACGAGGCGATCGCGTGGGCCAAGGAGAGGTTCTGGAGCCAGGCCTAGCATTCATTAGCAGTGGCAGAAGCATGATGGGATTTGATCATTTGAAGGCCCACATTAGGTCTCAACTCTCAGGTCATCCACTCAAAAGAAGAGAAAGAAGTTAGATTTGAAGTTGCAACCACACTGACATTCTAGATTATGTGCCCATTGATGATATGTCCAGATCAACATTTATTTCCACTGTAATGTTTTGTCATGGAGGATTGAACACATTTGCATATCAAACCAAATATACAAAGCTCCTAGAATGCCCCAAGATTGAGACGATGTAGTCCAGTTCAGGAAAATTAAGGGTAAAGATAGCAAAAATTACTAGGTCAACATATGGAAGAACATGGTTTTCTCAACACAAGCAGGTTACTTTTTCCTCGTATATAGTGTTACATACTTCGATTTATAAGGTTACAGTCTTATGATCAGGTCATCGTGCAATCGCCAATCGTGATATTAATACAGATTCTGCTGCCACCAGTAACTAAAACCACTACAGCTGCGACTTAGGATGATTCCCAGGAATGGTTACCCTGAAGTCTCATCAAATGTTACACAAAACCCGGGCAATGGAAAGAATGCAATGACCAAGGCGACCAAAAATTTCCAAGCGGAACACTACACCTGTGGCGAAACTCCGCCTTATCTTCTCCACCCTGTGTATAATCATGCTATTTTGTCCTTGTGATGACTCTCTGTGTGATATCAATAAGAGCGCGCCTTGAAATCAGAACATCTTCATCGTCACTGTCTGGGAGAGATTCGATGGCTTTGACCGCAAGGTTAACGTGTTCTTGCGCAAGCTCTTTTGTTCTTTCGATTCCCCGGCTCTTCTGGAGGTAGTCCAAGGCCTATAGTTTGCAAGTATGGATTGCTATGTCAGGTCATAATACAGGTCAAGACAGCATCCATTCTTTTATTTACATAAAATAACTACTCACGATCTCAACATTTACAGGATTGTCAAAACCCTGGTCAACGACATCTTGTAGTTGTGGGAATTCTTCCATCGCATATAGCATTGGAGCAGTAATGATTCCCTGCATCATGAATGCCATTATGTAATGCAAAAAAACAAGCGCCACATCCTTGTTTGAGGACCCTCTAACTGGATATGCTGGTAATTTCACAAAGTAGGTGATCATAAAAAGAAGCAAGTATTTTAATTTTGACACAAGAGCTCTCTAAAAAAAAGGGCAGCCCAGTACACGTAGCTCCCGCTTGCGCAGGGTCCGGGGAAGAGTCAAACCACTTTGGGTCTTTTGTACGCAGCCTTTCCCTGCATTTCTGCAAGAGGCTGTTTCAAGGACTACACGTGACCTCATGGTCAGAAGTCAACAGCTTTACGCTGCGCCAAGGCTCCCCTTGAACACAAGAGCTCTTTGTTAACTAAATTTTGCATCTAATGCACTGGCTGGCCACATACACAATTAGTTTTGCAAGCAGTAGGGTTCAGAACATCCTTCTTATCTACGTTGTCAATAGTAGATTCTACACTTCTAATATGTTAACTTAATTGTGATAGGTCAATGAAGGCTGAAAGAGAACACCATTATGCAAGTTTTTCATGTGAGAGTATTCTATCTGTCTGGCATGAGGGTGGCAAGTTCAAGACAGTGGCTAACATAATTACAGCAACACGAGCTTCCGTGTCAGACAAGCAGTCTATGCCGATCAGCCGATGTAGCACTATTGTTAGCCAGCAAAGTTTTGTGTAGATCTGTCCTACTGAGAAACAATCTAAGTAGCTGGCCCTGGGAGGCAAACAGCTATTTCAGATGATGAATACTGTAAATAAAATATAACAAAAAAGAGAGGATGGCTGTTATTACATGACGAATATCAGATAATGAACCCTTCCCAAGTGAAGCAGAGGTTCCTGTGAAATCAAGAACATCGTCGATCAACTGGAAGGCTAGACCCTGCAATGATATCGAATTAATCAAGTCAGTGCTTTACAGGATTAAATCAGAAGGGGAAATAATTCCAGAAAAGAGAGATGTTTTACAAACCAGGTTTCGACCATATTCGTATGCAAGCACTGAAACCTCAGCAGTGTGCCCTGCAAGAATAGCAACAGCCTTGCAACTGTTTGATATCAATGATGCTGTTTTGTAGTACGTCTTCTGCAAGTAGTACTCCATACTGCGTATTTTTTTCAGAATCGTATCAGAACCAACAAACAATGGCATAAAAAATGGAGAAACCAGAGTAAACAAAAAACCAAATATGTCCAAGCATTTTATTCTGCATCTCTTGGTTTTAGGCATTAGATGTGATGAACATTTAGTCATGATAGAGAAGCATTATTTAACCTTCGCCGTTGCTCTCTGCTTGTTGACATTTGCATAGTTTCACCAGTAACTAGATGTCCAACTGCAGTTGCCATTAGAGATACCACCTGCATAAGTTAGGTTGATCAATTGAAAGTTTGTTACCATATAAGACTTGCAAGAAAGAGAGCAGGTCAGAACTGCAACCATACAGGACAATCTTGAATGATAAACCATTAGGATGGATAAGCTTGGAATGGAGAAAACAAGAAAAATGATTCCCTAAGAAATGACACTGACAGCCTAGTATTAACTAGCTAAATACTCCAGCATTGAAACAGATATAACAACAAGACCACCCAATATGTTGCCATGATAAAACAAGTCAGGCTACCCTACTTTGGTAGCAAACAGGACCGCCATCTCAGGCATTTGCAACAAATCTAACGGCTTACATCAGGAGGGGAAAGGAGGTGAACACACAACCACCACAGACTGACGTCTTTATAGGAGTAAAGAAATCAAGGACATAATGATTATGCCAAGCGGAAACTAAAAATAATACAAGAGCAGACTTGTGTGATACTGATGCTCATCAAACATATCTAGTGACCAGCATAAATCAAAACCACTTTAATTTCCGCATCATTAAAACAATCTACAGGATACGTACAGCAATCTATCTTAGCATAAATAAATAATGTACCTCTGTATTCCCAAGTGCTGCAAGTGCCACACATGCTCTGGACAGGAGAAAATCACCAGCCAAAACAGAAAGCTGCACACATAAGAGTTTCATGAATACCGATGCCAAGATGATTCTGACTGCAGTACCTCCACGAAAAATTCTTAAAAAATGATGTCCAGGTAAACTTTCTGCTGTGGTGCAGCACTTTTTACTGGAAGATCAAGCTTTTCATTGTGTGCTAACTACTAAAGTAATTTGTAGTTCTTAATGTGAGGACCTAGTTGATTCACCTAGTATACTGAATGTTGAATGGTGTGGCATACAGTACCTTGTTGCCCATAATGCAATTCAATGAAGTGACACCTCGCCTAGTGTCAGCATCATCCAGAACATCATCATGCAGAAGACTTGCAACCTGTAATAGATGTCAGATTAAAAAATAAAAAATAAAACATACTGGGTCTGATGGTCAGGCACCATACTAACATGGATCATTTCAGTTATCTCGGCAATGTTTTGCTGCCGTGTGCGCAGCTTACTTGCCAATATACTGAAAACTCCAACATCTGTCGATTCTGGTATTGGGAATTTCAGAGCTGATGCCATCAGCAATAAACCCTGCCAATGTAAATAAATGCATTCAGTGCACACAAAGTAGATAGGATAGAAAGAAATCATAGAGTAAAGTGATGATGTAATATTGACTAAAAAAGGAGATTAAGATGTTACCGTAGGTCGGAATCTTTTTCCCTCAGCTCCTACTTTAAAAAAATATTCAGCAGCTGATTCTAGTTTAGGGACCTGAAAGTACTCAGTTAGGCAAATTGGGTATGTTTGACAATGTGGTAATCACTAGATAAAAGAAACATCCAAACACCATGACAGCAGCAGCCTAACACCACAGAGAGTTGACATGAGTAGGATGCACTACTAACCTCAGCAACCACCATGGACCGTAGTCTATTTCCAAGAATCGATAATTCATCAGCAACCAATTCAAATGGATCCTGTTGTTCCTGGGAGCAAGAAGAATTTTTCTCATCAGGGAACAGCAATACACTACACTTTCCATGATTAGCATTCACGTGCATTAAGAAAAAAAGAGGATTTCAGCTGTTATTCATTGTTAGAACTGATCATCATTATCCTTCATTACGGACAGCATAATCACATAGCTGAGGGGACCTTCAGCCAGTTTTTCTTCAGCTTCTATGTTGAAGAACAACTGGCCAGGGCCCAGGAATATCAAACATACATTTGTCTGATAAAGCGGAAAAAATCACTTGATTTAAGTTTCAAATTTATGTACAGTATAAATGTATAATGCACGGTTGTCTTGCTAGGCTATAATCTGATTCCATTCCAGGCACAACATATTCCGCTGCATAACAAGTCGATTTATCAATTAGCAACTGAAGGCCCATTTCATCTGATGCATTGACATCCTACTTTTTGATTTTGCGACAGAGAATTAGAATTTGGGTGCATTTAATCTTCATGAAAACCAATGCATAGAATAACTGACAGGCAGAGTTATCAAAGAAGAAGCCATTCATAGGGCACAGTGTATCAGCAAAAATGACACAAACAAATGGGAGCCGTCAGGGTGGCAACGCTTCACAATCCTATGGGTAGCAGGTAATGTGTGGAACTATGGGTTGGTTGTACAACAGCCTAGTTTTGATATCTATGTTTAATTGCTAGACATGTCCCATATTTCAGTTCATAATCATGTATTCAGCTGGCATGTACTGTAGCAGGACACTGATGTGTTTTTCCCAGCGGTGAATAGTGAATAGTGATGCATAGTTAGTTTATTTATTAAGCTGGGCTCTAGATGTTTGACTGACAAAAGAGGTACAATGACAAGATCATTAACATAACAAACGAGCAGCACAAAGGCAAATCATCAAACAAATAAAGGGTTCACCTACTTCAGCCCTCGAAACTCCGTCCTGGCGAGTCTGGCATTGGGTGGCATCATGCAGCCACCGCGAGTTCACGAAAGCAGCTCCTCTGCAACCCACCACCTACTAATCCACACCAAAAGTACAGAACCTATCAGCATAACAGAAGGCAAATACAATGAACAGTTCAATAACACGTGGACACCTAATCGGCCAATCCCATTAGGAGGTTACAACAACTTGAGCGGTTACTATTTCTGCTCGCCTTGATTCTCTTTGCCTTTTGCAACGTAACCACTATGCACCTGAGCGACTTGCTAAAATCAGTAACTCAAAATCACCAGTTAGGACAAATTAGTGTGCGTGCCGGCAATTTGCAGCTAGGAGCATGACTCCACGGGATTCAGCCGCAGAGCTGCACTAGTCGGTGGCATATACACAAACACTTGGCGGGCAGCTCCGCCGCGGCCACCTGGACAGGCCAGGGTCAGAGACGACAGCGAGGCACCACAACGCACTACGAAGACCGCCTAGGGCCAGGACGGGAGGTTAATGCGCGGAGGAGGGGGACCTTGTTCCGAATCTGAGGCGGCGCAGGGTGGAGCCTCCCCGGGAGGGCGCCGGAGGAGGAGAAGAGCCTCTGCGCCTGGGCGGCGCCTGGGCCGCCGGTGCCGCCGCCGACGAGCGTGGCGACGCGCCGCGCCAGAGCCCACCGCCAGGACATCTCTATCTCTCTCTCCCGGGATCGGGGAGAGGGGGCGGGCGGCGGAGTTGAACTTGGAGAAAAAGTCAGACGGGGAAGGGGGAAGGGCGGCGGCTAGGCTTTGCTTGCTCGTGTTGTTTGTTTGGGGTGGGGTGGGGGCACCGCGTCGGGGTTGCGTACGTGGACCGTGGGCGCGCTCGGCGCGCCACGTGAGGCTGTGGAGTGCGGGGCCAGGAAATCGCCACGGGAGACTCTTCTCCCTTGCGTGCATGTGCGCAGTTTCATCTTCAAAGTGTAGCTGCGAACTGGAGATCGCTCCGCTTCTGAGAGGGTGCTTGATAATTAAGGGACTTATTTTAGTCTGACTAAGAGGGTGTCTCGATCTAAAGAATTTATTTTAGTCTGACTAAAAATACTTTTTTTAAAAGGCTAAAGTTCCAAGCATATCTGACTAAAGAGGGGCTAAAACTAGTCTTGAGACTAAAAAATTTTAGTCAGGAGTACCTCTACTAAAATGTGGGTTAGTCCTCTCTTTCCTCATTTAACTCCTCTTCTTTAACACAGGCGAGTTCTGGATTGAATGGTTTGGAGAATAATAAATGCTTATTAACTTGATTTTAGTCTCTTTAGTATTTTGATCCAAGTATGGGTGAGACTAAAACGTACCCAACCACCCTCTAAAAATAGTCTTTTTAAGAGGCTAAAGTTCCAAGCACCCCTGACTAAAGTAGGACTAAAATTAGTCTTGAGATTAAAATGTTTTAGTCAGAGTTACCCCTAATAAAATGTGGATTAGTCCTCTCTCTCCTCATTTAACTCCTCTTTTTTAACACAGGCGAGTTCTGGATTGGAGGGTTTGGAGGATAATAAATGCTCATTAACTTGATTTTAATCTTTTTAGTATTTGGATTCAAGCATGGGTGAGGCTAGCAAGTTTTAGTCTCACTATTTTTAGTCATGAGACTAAAACGTATCCAAGCATCCTCTGAATCTGTTGTCACATCCAAAGTTCTTTTAAAAATATAATCAGAACTATTATAAAAATTCACTCAAGGTACAAAGCATCTCAAACATAATAAAAATTACATCAAAATTTTGAGACCACCGAACGACCACTACTGTCGTTGGAGCGAGCCACCGACACCGTTGTAGCCGCTCCGCTACCGGAGTCGGCTTGACCTTGTCGATGACAACCGGAAAGTCTTCGTACACGTCCCTTAAGGATCAGCGCTCTGGAGCCACAATTGTTGTCATTGAACCATTACATATATCTGAAGCACCTGACAACAAATCTCGCCGCCCCAAGGGCACTGCTAGAAACTACGCCGGAATTCCATCGACTACATCTAGATGGACAAATTCAAAGAGGACCGAAACCCGAAAGACAACAAAGAAGAAGCGCAACCAACCGCCCGAGCGCTGCAACTGCGAGGACTAGAAAAACCTAACCTAAACTACTAACTGGAGCGAAGGCACCGGAATTCCCCTCCCGCCACCGACCATCGTAGCAGCAACCAGAGGGGAGGTGAATGTACGGGCTCGTCAGTGAAGTCGAGAGGGGGAGTTTGCCCTAGCCACCTAGGGCTAGAGGGGGAAAACAAGAAAAAGTCACATCCAAAGTTTTTTCAAACTTGGATCGTTAATAAATAAGTTGAAGTTTTTTTTTAAGAATTGCTTGCCATTAGCTAGATTGAATAAAAGTTGTTTGAACTAATTGCAAAAGTCACTCGAATAAAGGTTTTGGTGATATTTAGAAACCCTAAATTGTCATCTATGGAATATTCTTCAAATCGAAAACTCGAGCTCGCAAAAGGGTTGTAACCTTTTGTTAAATTTTGGGTTCAAAATAAATGTCCATAAACTCTAAAAAATATTCTAAATCCTAAAGTTGAATTGGAAATTAATTTGAATCCTAAAGATTCATGGAATAAAATGATATTCCAAAATACGGTGACAAATTCAAATATTTATTTTGGGCATAATTTTTTTATCAAGTCCTAAATATTATTTTGAGCTTTTGATAATTATTCCCAAAAGACTTGAAGTGGATTTGATTCTTGAATCAGTTCAAGAAAATCAAAAGGAAAAATATTCAAATAAGGCATATATTTTTATTTGGCAGGAAATTAATCCCATATGTCAAAAAATGGGTTTGACCTTTTTATAATTTTCCTAATTTAATTTAGAGCAAGTTTGGTTTTTGAACCAATTTAAAATTCAAAAGGGAGTTAAAATTAGAAAAGAAAACAGGAGAAGGGAAAGGGCAAAGGAGTCAGCCCAGCGAGCCAGCCCAACGATGCGCACACAACCCAGCAGTACGCGGCTGTTTTATCTAAGCTGTCAGACCTTCATCTAAGAGCATCTTCAACAGCAGTACTTTGCCGCGCGCCTGATACGTCTCCGTCGTATCTACTTTTCCAAACACTTTTGCCCTTGTTTTGGACTCTAACTTGTATGATTTGAATGGAACTAACCCGGACTGACGATGTTTTCAGCAGAATTGCCATGATGTTGTTTTATGTGCAGAAAACAAATATTATCGGAATGACCTGAAACTCCACGGAACATCTTAGAAAAAATAATAAAAAATCCTCGCCAAAGATGAAGACCAGGGGGCCCACACCCTGTCCACGAGGGTGGGGGCGCGCCCCCTACCTCGTGGGCCCCCTGGATGCCCTCCGACGCCAACTCCAACTCTATATATTTGCTTTCGGAGAGAAAAAATCAGAGAGAAGAAATCATCGTATTTTACGATACGGAGCCGCCGCCAAGCCCTAAAACCTCTCAGGAGGGCTGATCTGGAGTCCGTTCGGGGCTCCGGAAAGGGGGATTCGTCGCCGCCGTCATCATCAACCATCCTCCATCACCAATTTCATGATGCTCACCGCCGTGCGTGAGTAATTCCATCGTAGGCTTGCTAGACGGTGATGGGTTGGATGAGATTTATCATGTAATCGAGTTAGTTTTGTTAGGGTTTGATCCCTAGTATTCACTATATTCTGAGATTGATGTTGCTATGACTTTGCTATGCTTAATGCTTGTCACTAGGGCCCGAGTGCCATGATTTCAGATCTGAACCTATTATGTTTTCATGAACATATGTGAGTTCTTGATCCTATCTTGCAAGTCTATAGTCACCTACTATGTGTTATGATCCGGCAACCCCGAAGTGACAATAATCGGGACCACTCCCGGTGATGACCATAGTTTGAGGAGTTCATGTATTCACTATGTGCTAATGCTTTGTTCTGGTTCTCTATTAAAAGGAGGCCTTAATATCCCTTAGTTTCCGATATGACCCCGCTGCCACGGGAGGGTAGGACAAAAGATGTCATGCAAGTTCTTTTCCATAAGCACGTATGACTATATACAGAATACATGCCTACATTACATTGATGAATTGGAGCTAGTTCTGTGTCACCCTATGTTATGACGGTTACATGATGAACTGCATCCGGCATAATTATCCATCACTGATCCGGTTCCTACGAGTTTTCCATATACTGGTTTATGCTTATTTACTTTCCTGTTGCTACTGTTACAATCACTACAAAATACCAAAAACAGTACTTTTGTTGTCTTTACTTTTGTTGCTGCTACCACCACTATCGTATTACTGTGCTACTAAACACTTTGCTGCAGATACTAAGTTTCCAGGTGTGGTTGAATTGACAACTCAGCTGCTAATACTTGAGAATATTCTTTGGCTCCCCTTGTGTCGAATCAATAAATTTGGGTTGAATACTCTACCCTTGAAAGCTGTTGCGATCCCCTATACTTGTGGGTTATCAAGACTAATTTCTGGCGCCGTTGTCGGGGAGCATAGCTCTATTCTTTGAGTCACCTGAGATTTATATCTGCTGGACACTATGAAGAACTTGAAAGACGCTAAGACAACAATTTATCCCTCAACTACGAGGGGAGGTAAGGAACTGCCATCTAGCTCTGCACTTGATTCACCTTCTGTTATGAGTAAGCTAGCAACACCTAAACCTGCTTCTGCTATTCGTTCCGATATGTCGCATGTTATTGATGATGCCACTTCTGCTATGCATGATACTTATGATGAAACTGCTTCTATGCCTGATACTACTGTGCCCCTTGGTGAATTTCTTGATGAACAAATTGCTAGGGCTAGAGAAAAAGAAATTATTGAATCTGAATACGATGATGATAGTGATGATGAAAATATGCCTGTTATTCCTGAGGGTTATGTTTTTGATAAAGAATCTTCTTTAGCTATTTTAGCTTGGAGGGATAGATATGAGCTTAAGAGGTTATTAGTTAAATGGAACAAAGAATCACTTAGAGATAAAATGAAACACGACCCTGATTTTGCTACTTCACCTATATGTGTTCCTAATAAGGATTATGAATTCTCTGTTGATCCTGAGATAATTACTTTGGTTGAATCTGATCCGTTTTATGGCTGTGAATCTGAAACTGTTGTGGCACATCTTACTAAGTTAAATGGTATAGCCGCCCTATTTACTAATGATGAGAGATCGCGTTATTTTTATATACTCAAAATATTTCCGTTCTCATTAAAGGGTGATGCTAAGATATGGTTTAATTCTCTTGATCCTGGTTGTGTGCGTAGTCCCTAGGATATGATTTATTACTTCTCTGCTAAATATTTCCCTGCTCATAAGAAACAAGTTGCTTTGAGGGAAATATACAACTTCATGCAAATTAAAGAAGAGAGTCTCCCACAAGCTTGGGGGAGGCTTCTCAAGTTACTTAATGCTTTGCCTGATCATCCTCTTAATAAACCTGAAATACTTGATATCTTTTATAATGGACTAACCGATGCTTCCAGAGATTACCTGGATAGTTGTGCTGGTTCTCTTTTCAGGGAAAGAATACCGGATGAAGCTGAAATTCTATTGAATAATATGTTGACAAATGAAAATAATTGGGCACCTCCTGAGCCAGCTCCTGCTCCAATTACTGAGTCTATTCCTAAACCAACTCCGAAGAAGAGAGGTGTTCTATTCCTCAGTCCCGAAGATATGCAAGAGGCAAAGAAATCTATGAAAGAAAAAGGTATTAAAGCTGAAGATGTTAAGAATTTACCTCCTATTGAAGAAATACATGGTCTTAATATACCGCCTGTTGAAGAAACATATGATCTCAATTCTTTATTTACTGAAGAACCTCCTGATCCCGATATCCCGACATAGGTAGTAAAGGTAAATTCTCTCTATAGATATGATAAAGCTGAAGTCCCTCCTACTAAAATTGCTAGTCAGTGCTTGGATGAGTTTGATAACTTTATGTTTAAGCAAGACGACTTTAATGCTTATTTTGATAGACAATTAAAAGAAAATGCTTATATGATTAGACGCTTGGGTGATTATATGGCTAATATTAAAGGTGAACTTAAACTTGTTAGCAAACATGCTTCTATGGTTACCACTCAAGTAGAACAAGTACTTAAGGCTCAAGAAGAAGTGCTTGATGAAATGAATAGTAAGAAAAATGATTATGTTGTTAGAGTGGCTACTAGAACTGGTAGAATGACTCAGGAACCTTGTATCATGAAGGCCACCCTAAGAGAATCGAGCAAGATTCTCAAAGAAATAATATTGACGTTCCTAGTTCTTCTAAAAAGAAGAAGAAGAAAAATGATAGAACTGTGCAAACTTCTAGTGAACCTATTGCTGAACCACCTGATAATCCAAATGATATCTCTATGTCTGATGTTGAAACACAATCTGGTAATGAACATGAACCTAATGAAAATATTAATGATGATGTTCATGATGATGCTCAACCTAGTAATGATAATGATGTAGAAATTGAATCTGCTGTTGATCTTGATAACCCACAATCAAAGAATCAACGTTATGATAAAAGAGACTTTGTTGCTAGGAAACATGGTAAAGAAAGGGAACCTTGGGTTCAGAAACCCATGCATTTTCCTCCGAAACCATCCAAGAAAAAGGATGATGAGGATTTTGAGCGCTTTGCTGAAATGATTAGGCCTATCTTTTTGCGTATGCGATTAACTGATGTGCTCAAAACAAATCCTTATGCTAAATATATGAAGGATATCATTACTAATAAAAGAAAGATACCAGAAGCTGAAATTTCCACCATGCTTGCTAATTATACTTTTAAGGGTGGAATACCAAAGAAACTTGGAGACCCCGGAGTACCTACTATACCTTGCTCCATTAAAAGAAATTATATTAAAACTGCTTTATGTGATCTTGGAGCCGGTGTTAGTGTTATGCCTCTCTCTTTATATCGTAGACTTGACTTGAATAAGTTGACACCTACTGAAATATGTTTGCAAATGGCTGATAAATCAACTGCTATACCTGTCGGTATCTGTGAGGATGTGCCTGTTGTGGTTGCAAACGTTACTATTTTAACGGACTTTGTTATTCTTGATATTCCCGAGGATAATAGTATGTCTATTATTCTTGGAAGACCTTTTCTTAATACTGCAGGGGCTGTTATTGATTGCAACAAAGGCAATGTCACTTTTCATGTTAATGGTAATGAGCATACAGTACACTTTCCGAGGAAACAACCTCAAGTTCATAGTATCAACTCCATTGGAAAAATTCCATCGATTATAATTGGAGGTTTTGAATTTCCTCTTCCTACTGTCAAAAAGAAATATGTTATACTTATTATTGGGGATGTGCATATCCCCGTTGAGGTAACTTAGTGTTATTCGAAATTTCTCCGGTTTCATGATTATCGGAATGAGTTTGTTAACAAGACTTGATCAACCTTGTTAGTGGATTCTTTTTAATGAGCATGAGATGGATGAAACTAGAAGCACAAACTTCTGTACCCTCTCTATACTTTCTGTTAATTAGTAGAAATAAAGAAAAAATAGTATTTTTTCTGTCTGTTTGCTGGCTTATCCGTGCAATATAAAAATATCCCAAAAATAAAAGTCCTCAGAATCCCATGCCAATTTAATATGATTTTTTTCGGGAATATTTGAGGATTTACTGTGCAAAAATTACCGCGGGAGGAGCTGCCACCTGGCCACGAGGGTGGTGGGCGCCCCCCCTTAGGGCGTGCCCCCCTGCCTCGTGGGCCCATGGTGGCCCTCCTCCACTTATCCCATCACCCATCTTCTTCCTTTGTCTCACACAAACCCGAAAAACCAACTCAAGCACGAGTTCTAGCCACTTTTGATGTGATTTTCGATCTCCTTGCTCAAAGCACCTCTCGCAAAACTGCTTGGGGAGATTGTTCCTTGGTATGTGACTCCTCCATTGGTCCAATTAGTTTTTGTTCTAGTGCTTTATTCTTTGCAAATTTGTGTTGCATAGGTGACCATGTTCTTGAGCTTGCATGTAAAATTTATATGGTTCCAAGTAGTTCTAATGCTTGATATAGGCTCTAGGCACTTGTAGGAGTAGTTGCTATCAGTTTTATTGAAGTTGGTTCACTTTTGTTTGAAGTTACTAAAAATTTCAGAATTTTTCAGAGAAAAACATTATGCTTAGGAAGATGTTCCAAGGTGGTTCCTCTAAGAAGCAAGGACCCAGGATTGCTATGCGCGATGCTGACGAGGATCCACCAAGAGACGCTCCAATACGGCCTTGCGAATGGCCGTCGAAAAATTTTATGGACGGTGCGGGAATTAAAGAAGAATTCAAAGCATATTTGCGCAATGCCGGTCTTGAGGATTTTGAGGCTAACAAATGCCCCCAGTATCATGATCTCACAAGTTCCTTTGTGAGGAGGTTTGAGTATTCATCTTCGCGTAATTCTCCTTCAGTCATGTTTGATCTTTATGGCAAATCTTATACCATGGACCTAGAGGATTTCACTCTTGCTTGCAAACTTCCATCATGGAGTAGTATTAGGGATCCCCCTAAATCTGAATTTAGAAACTTTCTTGCTAGTATAACTGTAGGGGAATCCAGAGATATAACGCAGGCTACCATAGGGGGCATTCACTTTCCTGCTATACATTATTTTGCTCTCTTCACCGGTAGATGCATAAATGCTAAGGATGAAGCATGTCACATGTGTGTCCCGGACCTTAGCATTCTCAGGAGTGCTATGTTAGGAGACCAATATTATCATATGGGAGCCATTGTAGCTCGTAGGTTGCATCATAATAGACATAATGG